>NC_140181.1:17965421-18030421 GCF_963971535.1 Notolepis coatsorum
CGACGAGGCAGGCCTTGTGGCACGTTGACACGTACAGTCAACTTAATCTCGGGCCTCCCCCCTCGTCAAGCAGCTCCGTCCTCAGCGGCCGCAGTAGCTTGTAGCCTCTTGGCCCGTGTTGTCAGCCGGTGTAGCATCAGCCTCCGTGTCTCTTTAGTCTGCCGAGTGCCCTTCATCATCCGCTGCAGGCTTTATTGCGACGACAAAACTATGCAAACGTTCTCAATATCTCTGTTGGGTGTGTTCTCAGACACTTTTGTGAACTTTCAAGATCAAACTGATCAATTAATTGACATAAAAGTACACAATACTGGTAAGGAGCTCAGCCAAAACACGTGCTCACATGGCGCGGCCCCCCGTCACCAGCATCCTCACTGTGATCAGAGGTATAAGTGCCAACCGGTGGAGGCTGGGGCAGACAGGGCCCTCGCCTCGCCTCGCCTGGGGCAGACAGGGCCCTCGCCTCGCCTCGCCTGGGGCAGACAGGGCCCTCGCCTCGCCTCGCCTGGGGCAGACAGGGCCCTCGCCTCGCCTCACCTGGGGCAGACAGGGCCCTCGCCTCACCTCGACTCACCTGGGGCAGACAGGGCCCTCTCCTCGCCTCGCCTGGGGCAGACAGGGCCCTCACCTCGCCTCACCTGGGGCAGACAGGGCCCTCGCCTCGCCTCGCCTGGGGCAGACAGGGCCCTCGCCTCACCTGGGGCAGACAGGGCCCTCGCCTCACCTGGGGCAGACAGGGCCCTCGCCTGGCCTCGCCTGGGGCAGACAGGGCCCTCGCCTCGCCTCGCCTGGGGCAGACAGGGCCCTCGCCTCGACTCACCTGGGGCAGACAGGGCCCTCACCTCGCCTCGCCTGGGGCAGACAGGGCCCTCGCCTCGCCTCGCCTGGGGCAGACAGGGCCCTCGCCTCGCCTCGCCTGGGGCAGACAGGGCCCTCGCCTCGCCTCGCCTGGGGCAGACAGGGCCCTCGCCTCACCTCGACTCACCTGGGGCAGACAGGGCCCTCGCCTCACCTCACCTCGGGCAGACAGGGCCCTCGCCTCACCTGGGCCAGACAGGGCCCTCGCCTCGGGCAGACAGGGCCCTCGCCTCACCTGGGGCAGACAGGGCCCTCGCCTCGCCTGGGGCAGACAGGGCCCTCGCCTCGCCTGGGGCAGACAAGGCCCTCGCCTCACCTCACCTGGGGCAGACAGGGCCCTCGCCTCGCCTGGGGCAGACAGGGCCCTCGCCTCGCCTGGGGCAGACAAGGCCCTCGCCTCACCTCACCTGGGGCAGACAGGGCCCTCACCTGGGGCAGACAGGGCCCTCGCCTCACCTCACCTGGGGCAGACAGGGCCCTCGCCTGGGGCAGACAGGGCCCTCACCTGGGGCAGACAGGGCCCTCACCTGGGGCAGACAGGGCCCTCACCTGGGGCAGACAAGGCCCTCGCCTCACCTCACCTGGGGCAGACAGGGCCCTCGCCTGGGGCAGACAGGGCCCTCACCTGGGGCAGACAGGGCCCTCGCCTGGGGCAGACAGGGCCCTCACCTGGGGCAGACAGGGCTCCACCACAGCCCGGCTGAGCGTCGTCCATGTCCCGGCCTTCATCACACACCGTCCCCCACCGGTCATCATGGAAGACCTCCACTCTGCCAGAGCAGCGGATTGTCTCACGATCTGATCAAAGAAATCATGCAGTCAGTAAAGAAATTATTGATAACTATTTTGCTATTGTGTATTGGGCGACAGTGGCTCGGGAGGTAGAGCGGTCGTCTGGCAATCCGGAGGTTCCCGGTTCGATTCCCGCTCCTCCCGGGCAGCGTGTCGATGTGTCCTTGAGCAAGACACTTAACTGCTCCCGATGAGCAGGTCGGCACCTTGCATGGTCGCCTCCACTGTCGGTGTGTGAATGTATGAGTGAACGGGTAAAATGTGAGGAACAAATTGTTAAGCGCTTTAGATAAAAGCTGCTATATAAAAAAGCAGCCATTTACCATTTATAACACAGCTATTAACATCAGTATAAACTTTCAACTATGATGCAGGCAAAGCAGGGGAACCTGTCCAATTGGTCAAATTCCAGTCGAATTGGAAATGTATCTAAACCCCCTAAACCCCCCCCTCCCCTCCAACCTGATTGATGTCTGTCTCCAGTCTTTTTGTGCTATCAGGCTGTCTCCCCTGTTCCCCCCATGGTCTCATGTTCCTTTTGTTTTTGTTGTTTTTGTTTTTGTTTCTTTGCTTTCGTTTCTTTGTTTGTACTCCTGCTCCCGACTACTGTCAGCGACTTCGGGTTATTGAGAAGCGCTATATAAATTAAATGAATTATTATTTTATTATTTATCTAGAAATCTAAAAGTATAGTAAGTCATTCCATAAGTGGAAGTTTTGGTATTTCTCCGTCTCTCGTGCCGTTACCATTGTCATTGTCATGGGGGACAGGGCCCAGGGCCCCCCGTCCCCCATGAAGACCCCCCTCTCCCAGAGGCCCTGTCCCCCATGAAGACCCCCCTCTCCCAGAGGCCCTGTCCCCCATGAAGACCCCCCTCTCCCAGAGGCCCTGGGCCCTGTCCCCCATGAAGACCCCCCCTCTCCCAGAGGCCCCGTCCCCCATGAAGACCCCCCTCTCCCAGAGGCCCTGGGCCCCGTCCCCCATGAAGACCCCCCTCTCCCAGAGGCCCTGGGCCCTGTCCCCCATGAAGACCCCCAGAAAGGCGCTATATAAAATGAAGCTATTATTACACAAAAACCACGGTTCGGTACGTACCTCGGTTTTGAAGTCACGGTTCGGTACGGGTTTTCGGTACAGTGGGGGAAAGAGGGGACAGGGCCTTCTTCATGGGGGACAGGGCCCTGGGAGAGGGGGGTCTTCATGGGGGACGGGGCCTCTGGGAGAGGGGGGTCTTCATGGGGGACGGGGCCCAGGGCCTCTGGGAGAGGGGGGTCTTCATGGGGGACAGGGCCTCTGGGAGAGGGGGGTCTTCATGGGGGACGGGGCCTCTGGGAGAGGGGGGTCTTCATGGGGGACAGGGCCCAGGGCCTCTGGGAGAGGGGGGTCTTCATGGGGGACGGGGCCTCTGGGAGAGGGGGGTCTTCATGGGGGACGGGGCCCAGGGCCTCTGGGAGAGGGGGGTCTTCATGGGGGACGGGGCCTCTGGGAGAGGGGGGTCTTCATGGGGGACAGGGCCCAGGGCCTCTGGGAGAGGGGGGTCTTCATGGGGGACAGGGCCCAGGGGGGTCTTCATGGGGGACGGGGCCCAGGTCCTCTGCGCTGGCTGGGAGAAGGGTGTAGACATGACATATAAAACAGATCAGGGTCAGAGCCAATCAGAGAGCAGAGGGGCAGTACTTTGCCAAATGGGGGTGGGGAAGAAATAATGTAGACTGAGTGAGTGGGCTCGGTAGGGTTAGGGTTAGGGCCCGGCTCGGTAGATGATGGCAGGCCCGTTAGCGTGAATACTTTCCCCAAGGCAGTTCTCCTTCCGCGTTCGGTTTACGCGGCCTGATTGGCCACTGACGCTTCTCTCAGCGCCCAATCGCGTTGCGCCTAGCTTTCAGTTCCACAGCCCAAGTCCTCGCCCATTTCCTCGTATTGTTTTCATCTCTCTATATTAATGTAATGCGCTATTCATATCAATCGACATCACATCAATATATACATAACGTATTGTTTTCATCTCTCTATATTAACGTTAGGCTGTAAAAATCTGTTCTATAGGCTATATTTAGTCTAGTTGAGTGATAGTGAGTTGACTGATAGTTAGTTTTAGTATATTGAGCGAGTAGTTAGGCGATAGTACGGCTAACGCGATTGGGCGTTGAGAGAAGCGTCAGTGGCCAATCAGGCCGCGTAAAGACAACTGCCTTGGGGAAAGTATTCACGCGGCCCGTTAGCTAAGAAACCTAAAATAAGTCCATGCTACCACTCATCTTGAGTGAGTGAGTGAGTGAGTGAGTGAGTGAGTGAGTGGCTGGTGACTGACTCCCCAAACCAGCACATGTGAGTGTTGCAGCCACTGACCAGACCAGAGCATCTGAACAGCACATTTTGTACAATATTAGTGGAGCACATGAACAAAAAGCCAACTTTGATTTAGGCTAATTAAAGCAATATGCATTTTACCTTAACTTAGGGTGTAGTGCACTTCTGACAGTAGCTGGCGTTACTAACTAACCCTCTGAGACCCACAAAGACCCATTTTGTCTTCTTTAGGGAGGGACAGGGTGTCATTAATACTCATACTAAATTATTCTGACTGTGGGTTTGGTTTACAGCATCATTCAGGACAGTTCAGAGACAGTAGCATGTTGGGTAATGATGAGGCAGTGACTTACCTACAAGCGGTATGTGATTGATTGATTGATTGATTGATTGAAAATGTTATTAACAGATTGCAGAATGGGTACAATGCAGTACGGCTCAATACACACAAGTGTTAAGGGGATGCAGACCAGAGAAAGACTTTCGTCTTGTTTACATCAGTTTACATCATTTTCAATTCATCATAACATGACATACGCGACATACAGATAGACAATACTGCTACATCTATACATTTATGACATACCAGATTTACAAATACAGTATTGTTTGTGATACAAAAAGAGTATATACATTTGACGAATGAGGTTGGGATGTGGCACAGAGACACAGCGCCCCCCGCAGGCACAAAGCTGACTTCATACTCTGAAAACAGCACACAGCAGGAAATATATGGGTTCACACTCATACCAACAGATAATGAAGCCAGTGATTACTGATTATTTTAACACAATTAGTGATTGACTTTGGAAACATCATGCATGTATTGAACATTAAGAAAAAAATAACTATTTTATTATACTTTTACTTTGTGACAACTTTATTGTCTAATCATTGTTGTGTTACATTTACATTTACATTTAGTCATTTAGCTGACGCTTTTATCCAAAGCGACTTACAAGTTCTGTACGACAAGACAGCAAGAAGGGTACAACTCTATCAGCTGAGTAACAATGTTCATCAAGTGTTGCGTGTTACAGTGTAGGTTAGTTTATTAGGACAAGTGCATGACAGTAAGGTTAGTCAGGGTTAGATTTTTTTCTTTTCTTTTTTTTTTTTTTTTTTTTAATAATTTCAGATAGTGGTTGAAGAAGTGAGTCTTTAGTCGACGGCGAAAGATTGGACGTGTTTCGGCTGTCCTAACTGGGATGGGTAGTTCATTCCACCATTGTGGGGCAAGGACTGAGAATAGGCGGCTTCTCTTTGATGACCCTCCGGGAGCTTGGATAGGAGTAGGTCTGAGGCGGCCAGAAGATGCAGAGCGTAGGGGTCTTGAGGGTGTGTAGTTAGAGACCATTGACCGGAGGTAGGCGGGAGCGGTTCCCTTTGCTGCACGGTATGCTAGGTCGAGGGCCTTGAAGCGGATACGTGCAGCAATGGGGAGCCAGTGCAGGTCCCTAAGAAGTGGGGTGACATGGGCCGACTTCGGTAGGTTTGATATCAGGCGGGCCGCTGCGTTTTGAATGAGTTGAAGAGGCTTGGTGGCAGTGGCCGGGAGGCCAGCTAGCAGTGCGTTGCAGTAGTCGAGGCGGGAGATGACTGTTGATTGGACGAGGAGTTGGGTGGCTTCTTTTGTCAGGAAGGGGCGGATCCTTCTGACGTTGCTCAGGAGGAATCTGCAGGTTCTGGTTGTCGCTGCGATGTAAGCAGAGAAGTTCAACTGGTCGTCAAGGACAACACCAATGTTCTTGGCGGTCGGGGACGCGGTCACAGCTGCATTCTCGACTGTGATGGAGAGGTCGGTCAGGGGGGAGGATTTGGCCGGCAGGTGGAGCAATTCTGTTTTGCTTAGGTTCAGTTTGAGGTGGTTGGTCGTCATCCAGGCGGAGATGTCGGACAGACAGGCCGAGATCCGCTCAGAGACGTGGATATCTGAGGGAGGGAAGGAGAGGAAGAGTTGAGTATCATCGGCATAGCAATGATATGAGAAGCCATGAGACGTGATAATGTTACCCAGTGATTTAGTGTAGAGGGAGAAGAGAAGGGGTCCTAGGACCGAGCCCTGGGGGACACCCGTCCGGAGGGGGCGGGTGGCCGACAGGGTCCCTCTCCATGACACTTGGTAGGAGCGGTCATTGAGGTATGATGTCAGCCATGTCAGCGCAGATCCAGCCACTCCCATTCCTGCGAGGGCCGTGAGGAGGATCTGATCTGTGTTAGTTTATGTTCTTGGATGTCTTTTATGTATTATTGTTATTATTGTGTTGCGAGTTGTGTTGTTTCGTGTTTGAAAATTGAAAATATAAAAAAAAAGATTTGGTAAAAAATAAACTTGCCTTTTGAACAGTGGATTTCCACAATTGTTTTATCTTGAGGATTGTAACAGAATGAAATGTTGTGTAAAGGTACGCGTATCCGTACCGAACCGTTCTGTACGGCTGTGTACCGAACGAATACAACGGTATGTTAACCACTAACAACCGCCCACCGGGGGCTGTTTTTTTCACAATCTAATATAATTTATTTTTTATTTAACAAATCAATTATTAATTTCAATATAGAATATTCGTCGACAGCCCTACAAGTACAATTAGTTACTGCACACTACATCACCCCTGAGTGGAACATGGAAAGCCAAACTTTCCCCCACTGTACCGAAAACCCGTACCGAACCGTGACTTCAAAACCGAGGTACGTACCGAACCGTGGTTTTTGTGTAATAATAGCTTCATTTTATATAGCGCCTTTCTGGGGGTCTTCATGGGGGACAGGGCCCAGGGCCTCTGGGAGAGGGGGGTCTTCATGGGGGACAGGGCCCAGGGCCTCTGGGAGAGGGGGGTCTTCATGGGGGACAGGGCCCAGGGCCTCTGGGAGAGGGGGGTCTTCATGGGGGACAGGGCCCAGGTCCTCTGGGAGAGGGGGGTCTTCATGGGGGACAGGGCCCAGGTCCTCTGGGAGAAGGGGGTCTTCATGGGGGACGGGGCCCAGGTCCTCTGGGAGAGGGGGGTCTTCATGGGGGACAGGGCCTCTGGGAGAGGGGGGTCTTCATGGGGGACGGGGCCTCTGGGAGAGGGGGGTCTTCATGGGGGACAGGGCCTCTGGGAGAGGGGGGTCTTCATGGGGGACGGGGCCCAGGGCCTCTGGGAGAGGGGGGTCTTCATGGGGGACAGGGCCCAGGGCCTCTGGGAGAGGGGGGTCTTCATGGGGGACAGGGCCCAGGGCCTCTGGGAGAGGGGGGTCTTCATGGGGGACGGGGCCTCTGGGAGAGGGGGGTCTTCATGGGGGACAGGGCCCAGGGCCTCTGGGAGAGGGGGGTCTTCATGGGGGACAGGGCCCAGGGCCTCTGGGAGAGGGGGGTCTTCATGGGGGACGGGGCCCAGGGCCTCTGGGAGAGGGGGGTCTTCATGGGGGACAGGGCCTCTGGGAGAGGGGGGTCTTCATGGGGGACGGGGCCCAGGTCCTCTGGGAGAGGGGGGTCTTCATGGGGGATGGAGCCCAAGTCCTCTGGGAGAGGGGGGTCTTCATGGGGGACAGGGCCCAGGTCCTCTGGGAGAGGGGGGTCTTCATGGGGGACGGGGCCCAGGTCCTCTGGGAGAGGGGGGTCTTCATGGGGGACGGAGCCCAAGTCCTCTGGGAGAGGGGGGTCTTCATGGGGGACAGGGCCCAGGTCCTCTGGGAGAGGGGGGTCTTCATGGGGGACGGGGCCCAGGTCCTCTGGGAGAGGGGGGTCTTCATGGGGGACAGGGCCCAGGTCCTCTGGGAGAGGGGGGTCTTCATGGGGGACAGGGCCCAGGTCCTCTGGGAGAGGGGGGTCTTCATGGGGGACGGGGCCCAGGGGTGTAGACATGGGGGACGGGGCCCAGGGGTGTAGACATGGGGGACGGGGCCCAGGGGTGTAGACATGGGGGGGGGGGCCCAGGTCCTCTGCGCTGGCTGGGAGGGGTGTAGACATGACTAGAGTGCTAGTACTGCACAACAGATCGCAGACGCTGTCGCGTCCTTGACGAAGACGGGCAGGAGCACTTGGATTGGTCCCCGGGCGCGGTACCTCGCCGAGGCCCTGTCTGCTCCCGGCTGCCCTTGGGGGGGGGGGGGGGGGGGGGAAGGACGACGGGACGGGTTAAGCGCAGAGCTCAATGGGCGACCCTGAGAAAGACAATGTATGCGTGTAATCCTGTGTGTGCTGCCCATTGCATGTCCCATGTCGTTGCATGCCAAATAAAGACGTCTCTAAAGGTCCTGCATTATTAATTATAATTATTAGTTTACTTTACATAGAGGTAAGACTGTTATCTACTAATAGACTAGCAGTCTTACTTCTATGTAGTAATCTACTAGTAAACTAGCAGTGTTACCTCTATGTACCGTAGTCATCTACTAGTAAACTAGCAGTCTTACCTCTATGTAATCTACTAGTAAACTAGCAGTCTTACCTCTATGTAAAGTCATCTACTAGTAAACTAGCAGTCTTACCTCTATGTAAAGTAGTCTACTAGTAAACTAGCAGTCTTACTTCTATGTAGTCATCTACTAGTAAACTAGCAGTCTTACCTCTATGTAGTCATCTACTAGTAAACTAGCAGTCTTACCTCTATGTAAAGTCATCTACTAGTAAGCTAGCAGTCTTACCTCTATGTAAAGTCATCTACTAGTAAGCTAGCAGTCTTACCTCTATGTAATCTACTAGTAAACTAGCAGTCTTACCTCTATGTAAAGTCATCTACTAGTAAACTAGCAGTCTTACCTCTATGTAAAGTAGTCTACTAGTAAACTAGCAGTCTTACTTCTATGTAGTCATCTACTAGTAAACTAGCAGTCTTACCTCTATGTAGTCATCTACTAGTAAACTAGCAGTCTTACCTCTATGTAAAGTCATCTACTAGTAAGCTAGCAGTCTTACCTCTATGTAAAGTCATCTACTAGTAAGCTAGCAGTCTTACCTCTATGTAAAGTCATCTACTAGTAAGCTAGCAGTCTTACCTCTATGTAAAGTCATCTACTAGTAAGCTAGCAGTCTTACCTCTATGTAAAGTAATTTAAATCTACTAGTAAACTAGCAGTCTTAGCTTACTAGTAGATGATTTTACATAGAGGTAACACTGCTAGAACACATTTGAAATGAACACTCCTTCCATAGCTGCCTCCCAAGTCCAAGAGTAAAACATGTTTACAATTGACCATATTCACACAGCGGCCATTTTGCTCTTATGTGATGTTCAGGTTGGGATTCCCTTCCACCCTGTTCCAGGCCTTGGTGAGCGCTGGCATACATCCTCATGTTGTTTGAAGTAACAAAATACATTCTCAGGAAAAAGAAGAAATAACGACAATAAATGAGTCATAATAACACAATATTAATTTATTATGATATAGAGTCGTTTTCAAAACAACCACCCTGGAGTGCATTAAGTACTGCAATTCATCAAACAATAATAATGCACTTACTAACAAACAACCTCACTTTCTCTCACACACAGAGCTGTCATACAATATCACACAGAGCTGTCATAGTGGTACATATTCCATTATTTTGTGTACAGTGAGAGTTCAGTTCAGTAACATACCGTCTCTGCTCACAGACATGGGCTCGAGTCTCCAACTCTCTCACACACACACAACAGAGGGTCTGCACGTGACATAGTAGGCGGGAGTTACTGCAGTCACACCCACCGAGTGGCAGAACGACTAGCCCACCGATCAGCTTGAATGCCACAAATGAAACACAGACAAAGTGGGAAAGAGCTGCTGTGTGACTGACTGATTCAACAAGAGGTGAGAGCAACGTTTTTACAGACTTCTGAAAGAAAGATAAAGAGACGCAAAAATGGATCGCTGTGATTTGAAGAAACAACTGGAATCCAGACAGCGAAACCTTTTGCTGGAATTGCGGTAGCCATTTTGTGGCAGGTATGTTGAATTTTGGGGTAAACTCGTACCTTAAACGATGTACTGATGGAATGCTTGTGTAGTTCTCCTTCTTCCAACATGGCCGCCTGTAGGCCGAACCAAAATGCCTACTTTCTGTGCCGCTGCAGAGCAGGTAAAACACCGCTCTGTGACTCGTTTACAAGATCCGGTAATAAAACACCAAATGATTACGTTTCTGTTGGTATATTTCTCATATAGCAACCGTTGTTGGTCATGGTTTCCCCCGACTACAGGCGGCCATGTTCCAGTTTCAGGCGGGAAAGTAACGTCTGTGCATACCCTCTATACACACACACACACTCTCTCTCTCTCTCTCCTTCCCTCACAGCCCTCAGGCCTGCATGCGGATGCCCCCGTCCAGCCGGATGACCTCTCCGTTCACCATGGGGTTCTCAGCCAAGGCCAGCACCATGTGGGCGAACTCTGCGGGGTCTCCCAGGCGGGAGGGGAAGGGCACCTGCCGGGCCAGGAAGGACTGCACCTTCTCCGGGAGCCCGGCCAGGAGTGGGGTCGCAAACAGACCTGGGGGGGGAGAGCAGCGGAGGGGGAACTTAATAGACTAGTTCTCCCATTATTCACACATGGCCACTGTAATCACATCAATAAACTACCAGGCAATTTAGACCGGGATGAATAGGTAAGTAGGAGGAGGGGCTTAATACAGACAGGCTACATGTATGTTTATATTACAAAGATGATGAATAGGTAAGTAGGAGGAGGGGCTTAATACAAAACCGACATGTTAGAAATTCTATTATTTATGGTAATAGGTGTTGTATTTATGTTTGAACACTAGGGGGCACACCACCCCCGCATTTCACCATATGCCCTGGTATGTATGTGACAAAATAAAACTCTTGAATCTTGAAAACCTCTTATTCAGAGCAACGGCATGCACCTGCGCTAGGAGACACATTTTCCTACCTGTTTTTACTGATTTACTGTTTCACTGAACTGATTTACCGAACAACCGAGTCACTAAGTTCTGTTTAATCATCATTCCTCTTTTTGGACAATAAACCCTGCAAACTGGACATTCAACTTTGTCAAACTCCACAACTCTTTGTTACCGAGTAAGAAACATCTAAGTGGGTGCATCGTCACGCTTGTCAAAACATTTATGGAATGACAAGCGGCCACTACAACATGCATGTTTATATTACAAAGGTGATGAATAGGTAAGTAGGAGGAGGGGCTTAATGGACTAACCAGGTGCTATGGTGACCACTCTGATGCCCATGGGTGCCAGGTCTCTGGCAATGGGTAGAGTCATTCCAACAATGCCACCCTTAGACGCTGAATACGCTGCCTGGCCCATCTGCAGCGGGGAGAGGGAGCAGAGAGATTCAAGAGTTTATTCATCACATACATACCAGGGCATACAGTGAAATGCGGTTGGCCATGCCCACTACGATTGTGCAATAAAACAATAGTAATAGTAATAATAATAAAAAGATAACTAGAATAGACATGGTAAATAGACATGTTAATAAATCGCTTCAAGGCACTGGATCCTATGTACACTCCTATACAATGTGCAGTTTTTCTTCTATGTCCCTATTCTATACTTGCGGTTACTAACTATTAGGGGTGGAACGGTATGCATTCGAACTAGGGATGCTCGATATTGGCTTTTTTACCGATACCGATATTGTCCAACTCTTAATTTCCGATACCGATATCAACCGATACCGATATATGCAGGGTCCCCCCCCCCCAAAAAACTGAATAATTTCAGGTAATTAACATTACGGTACATATCTCTTGTTGTGGAATTAACACAACATTATGCATACTTTTGACAATAAATAAAATCAGAATTGGTTCTTACTTGCTTGCCTGGGTAAATAAAGGTTATACATAAAAATAGGGAAACAATGTCCAGGCACGCACTCCAGGTTTTTCCAAATTTATTGGCAGCCTGTAATCATGACGTTTCGGTGTGAACACACCTTCTTCAGAATGGCTTGCATGATTTCCCTATTTTTATGTATGATATTAGAGGTTACAGCACCCAGTGTCAAGTCTAATGAGGTGAGCGCGTTCTACTACTTTTTTCACTAAATAAAGGTTATAGAAATGTACAAAAAAAATTTATAATATCACATTTTAATGCCGATATCGGCCGATAATATCAGACATCCCTAATTCGAACCGTACACCGTTCGGCACGACCTCCACGGTTCGGCGCGTGTGGGTATTGTTCGGTTCAGGGGATGCAATTTTTTTTTTTTTTAAGTTTTCTTCATTTGGCACGGAGAGGTGAAGCGCCGGCTGCAGCAACAGGTGCCGTCAGTTCGTAGAAAGTGTGTGCGCGCGCAATATAAATCAATCTTCATTACGACATTAAAACATTTGGCATTAACATTACATAGGCCTACAACCATAACACGGTTTGTAGCCCGCTAGCTCCAATATAACCAGTGAAATCATTATCAGACATCAATGAAATGTTACGGTAGCTAGCAGAGGATAAAATGGGAGTCTGAGGCGGGGTGTCGAAAGACAATGACGTTTATTCAACATCCAAGGAGGCTAACATTGTGTTTACTAACTAACTCCAACCGGGACTATTGTCGCTTTCCCACTGCATGGTATCAACTCGATTCGACTCAACTTCCACTGTAGGTAGAGTCGAGAACGAAGGTACCACACGCAAAACATATTTTTTTTATCTCTCTCTTTCTCCGATTTTTCTCTGTTTTTCTCCCCGTCCCAATTTAGTCGTTGTGCCAAGTTCCCCCCCTCCCCTACCTGGTTGTTGTGCGCATGTTCTCCTACTGGTCGGTACAAGGGAACCCTGAAGTATAAGCACGCTTCCTCCGACACGTGCGGCGACAGCCAGTGGCTCTCTTCTCACCTGGCAGCGAGGACTCTCATTGGTGAAGTGTAACGCGTGGGAGGTCACACTGCTTTCCTCAAGTCCTGCCTCCGCTGAGCAAGCGCCCAGACCTGACCTGTAGGCGTCGCTGTCCACAACGCCAGTTTCCCACCCACGGCTTCCCTTCCCCTAACCCAGCCAAACAAGTTAGTATAGCGATCAGCCCAAGCCGCAGGCAATGCTGACTCCGGGAGTCGTGTTTGATTTATGCTGCATTTGATATTGATGGCCTTCTAATTCGTTTTTTGTTTATTTATTTTAAATAACAGTGACACTTTTCCTTTTGATAAGAAATCCAGCCATATTCCTTTCATTGTATTTCAAATACTGCACTTTAATTTCAAGCGAAAAACTAATCTTTCCATTAACACATTAACTGCCACGCAGTTTGCCCCTCTCATGCCCATCTCTGCCACCACTCTAAGCCTATGGAGATGTTCACCTTCTTTGCAAGGCTATAACTTTTTAAATTGTATTGCTATATTGACATTACTGTCTATGGCCCATTCAACATCGATTATCCATCGTTCCGGATGTAGGAACGTTATACTTTTTCATTAAAACATTCATACGAAAATACCGTCTAGAATATAAGTATGTTTTTATCGTTTTCTGCAGTAATTCCTAGAACGCTAGTTATAGGCCTAAACGCATATATAGATTATCGATTGCAGTTTATTGCCGATACACGCTATATTAAAAAATTCAACTGTAACCTAAACGTTATGACTCCTCATGCGCGGATGGACGGGGGGGGGGGGGGGGTCGTTTATAATTCCATGATCGTCAGTAAATGCTTTATGTAGTATGGGTTGATTTATTGATCAGAGAGCAGAGAAGCACTAAGGGGTGAGAATATGCAGGGACCTCATGCTGCGTCTACGATAAGGGCTACGGTTCTCAGTTAATTCATAACATGCATGTTAATTTGACCAAGAATAGGCCAAATGTTGGCCTTCACTCCACTGACAAGAAGAGTGGGATCGTTTAAATCAATAAATGTTTTAATAACCAGATGAAACAGTTTGCCTGAAAGGAACATCAAAAAGGACCGAATTAAACCTCTGAATACTATATAAATCCAGGTTGTGCAGATGTGTGTTGAGAGCACCTGTCCGTCGAAGGCAGCGATGCTGGCGGTGTTGACGATGCAGCCTCTGTGTCCGTCTGCGTCCGGCTCGTTCCGCCCCATCTCCCCCGCGGCCAGGCGGATCACGTTAAAGGTCCCCGCGATGTTCACCTGCAGACACACACACACACACACACACACTTTAACCCTAACCATCTCCCCCGCGGCCAGGCGGATCACGCTAAAGGTCCCCGCGATGTTCACCTGCAGACACACACACACACTTTAACCCTAAGGCCTAACAAAATTAATAGTTGGTTTCAGGTTGGTTGTCAGTTTGGCCATGGGTAGGTAGGGAATTTATTTTATTTAATTTTTTTATTTAATTCTTTCCCACGGCGACTATGGATAGGGAATTTCTTTATTTAATTAAAATGTTCACAACAACATGGATGCATGTACTCTGCCAGCATGTTTAATATCCATAATACTAAATGTTTGACTAAGATTTCTATGAAACTTTATTAAAAAAATAAAAAAAAAAAAAAAAAACATATATTTTTTTATTTTTTTTTATAATTTTTTCTAAAAACTCAAAATATATTGGGTCGCACCTAAATCGGCAGGGTCGGTCGGCAACCTGAAACCAACTATTAATTTTGTTAGGCCTAACCATCTCCCCCGCGGCCAGGCGGATCACGTTAAAGGTCCCCGCGATGTTCACCTGCAGACACACACACACACACACTTTAACCCTAACCATCTCCCCCGCGGCCAGGCGGATCACGTTAACACTTTGAATGCCCAAACCGAGATATTTCGGGTTTACCCCCCGCGGGTTGAATGCCCATAACGAGAATATTCGTTTTTTCTTGTTTTTTTTTAATTTTATTAGCGATCTGAATTCATATTTCATCAACCGAGTCTACCGTTTGGTGAATCAGCCACCACAGGCGCTCAGATGTGAAAAAGGCGCCCCCCTATCGTCTCCCAGATGGTAATTCACCCTTTTGGATTAGACTCAATGAAAATGCATGGGGGAAAAAAACCCGGACTCCACATTTTACTTCTCACGCATGTAACCGGAGCCGATCAGCTTCATGCTGGACCCTCAGCACAGCGTTTATACGCCGTTTTACAGTATACGCGTGGGATCAATAAAAGGATCGATTTTTGGAATGGTCGATCAGGAATTGGAATAATCCATTTGGATACCATCTGATGTCAGGTAAGGAATCTATTTGACCAGTCTTAGGATAATCAGACCTTTTTTCACAGAGATATATTATAAGCTTTCCCCCTATATGTGATATGGCTGTTTTGACTGTGCGAGTGATCAGGAAATAAGAGAATCGATTTACAGCTTGCGGCACGGCACCAGCGAGCATACGTACACATATACTATCGATAATCTAGCGTTTATTTGAAAACGATTCATAAATAGGCCGAACAATGACAACGTTCTAGAATATTACAGTACATCAGCGTTTATCGGGGATTCTTTTTTTTTCTTCTTGAAAACGAGGGCTTTTCAAAATGCTATAAAACGGAAATGAACCGATAAAAAAACAATCCGCTTTGACAATGTTGACTGTAAATGGGTCATTGATAATGCGACGGGCAGATTAGACACATAGCCATAATTTAAAACATAGATTAGGCGATATTAACATTAACATTGAAGTGGTTGCTGGGCATTCAAGGGGGTAAAAAGGAAAACACAGCCGGCTCTGCAAGTGTTAAAGGTCCCCACGATGTTCACCTGCAGACACACACTTTAGACAAAACACACTGCAACGTAGGACGTATATCATGCCAGTTATGATACCTTGTGTATACTGCACCTTGTGTATAGTGCACCTAGTGTATAGTGCACCTTGTGTCTACTGCACCTAGTGTATACTGCACCTAGTGTATAGTGCACCTTGTGTCTACTGCACCTAGTGTCTACTGCACCTTGTGTCTACTGCACCTTGTGTCTACTGCACCTTGTGTCTACTGCACCTTGTGTATACTGCACCTTGTGTCTACTGCACCTTGTGTCTACTGCACCTTGTGTCTACTGCACCTTGTGTATACGGTTTACTTTTACTCTTACTCACAGTAAATATATATTTAGATTGACCATATTTATTGTAACATAATATAACCGATAGGGCACACAGACCCTCATCTGCACCTTTGTTTATGCCGTTTATTTTTTCTCATATTAACACATTGGACGCCAGACCCGATGATAGTCGGGTTAACTCGCAGACGCTTGAGCGCCTGAGTATAGTCGGGTTTTAATCGTTATTTCTTTTATTAGCGATATCCATTCATTTATCCATTCAACCTGATGTTATCGTTGGGAATGGGTCTGAGCTCGCAAAAGGGCAAATACCGCCGCCTATCGTCTCTCGGATGGTATTGCACATCATTGGATTGGATTGGCTGGGACTGTGTATCAAAAGAAAAAAGTCCGGTCCAGGTTTTCCTTCTCGGGCATGCAGTATCGTTATACCACATTGACGGGGACACTGAGCAGCGTGGATTATGTGTTTTGGATATATAACGTTGGATCAATAAACGCGATCAATATTTGGAATGGCGATCAGGAATTGGATTAATCTTTTTGCAGGACATCAGATGTGAGGTAAGGACTCCATGTTACCAATCTTGGGTTAATCAGATGTTTCTTTCACAGCGATCACAACGTGTCTGTGTGTGTGTGTGTGTGTGTACCGTTGGCGCCGACCAATGCACGGATAAGCGATTTTTCAGCCCGCTTCTGTATCGTACATGAGGACACATACTATCGATAATCTAGCATTTATTTGAAAACTATTCATAAATCAGCTGAAAAATGAAGTGTTTTGTGTATTCCACTAAAGGTCTATTATCGCGTCTTTCTCTGTAATTACTAGAAATCACCAAAACTATACTCGTATTCAAAACAGTATAAAACGGAAATGTACCAATGAAAAAACTATGCGTTTTGTACATGTTGACTGCAAGCAACTCATTGATAAGCGACGGGTGTATTAGACCCATAGCCATAATTTAAGATATATTTTAAGCACTCGCAAATCTCCCCGTCCTCCCATTGATTAAAGCGGTGGCCATCTATGCCTATATTCGCCATATAGCTCCGGCGCTGAATGTGTTAAGATCTAATTTCATTGCCTATATTTATGTCTTTCTACTATTACCCTGCTCATACCTGTACCATCTTATTGCACATGTGAGTGAGTCAGTGAGTCAGTCAGTCAGTCAGTCAGTCAGTCAGTCAGTCAGTCAGTGAGACAGAGAGTGAGTGAGCGAGTGAGTGAGTGAGACAGAGTGTGAGTGAGTGAGTGAGTGAGTGAGTGAGTGAGTGAGACAGAGAGTGAG
Source organism: Notolepis coatsorum (assembly GCF_963971535.1). NCBI lineage: Eukaryota > Metazoa > Chordata > Actinopteri > Aulopiformes > Paralepididae > Notolepis > Notolepis coatsorum. Next base: position 17,982,633 of record NC_140181.1, read on the forward strand.
TGAGCGAGTGAGTGAGTGAGACAGAGTGTGAGTGAGTGAGTGAGTGAGTGAGACAGAGAGTGAGTGAGTGAGACAGAGAGTGAGTGAGTGAGAGAGAGTGAGTGAGTGAGACAGAGAGTGAGTGAGTGAGTGAGTGAGTGAGTGAGACAGAGAGTGAGTGAGTGAGCGAGTGAGTGAGTGAGACAGAGTGTGAGTGAGTGAGTGAGTGAGACAGAGAGTGAGTGAGTGAGACAGAGAGTGAGTGAGTGAGAGAGTGAGTGAGTGAGACAGAGTGTGAGTGAGTGAGTGAGTGAGACAGAGAGTGAGTGAGTGAGTGAGTGAGACAGAGAGTGAGTGAGTGAGCGAGTGAGTGAGACAGAGTGTGAGTGAGTGAGTGAGTGAGACAGAGAGTGAGTGAGTGAGACAGAGTGTGAGTGAGTGAGTGAGACAGAGAGTGAGTGAGTGAGTGAGACAGAGAGTGAGTGAGTGAGACAGAGTGTGAATGAGTGAGTGAGTGAGACTGAGAGTGAGTGAGTGAGACAGTGAGTGAGTGAGTGAGTGAGTGAGTGAGTGAGTGAGTGAGTGAGTGAGTGAGTCACCATCAGGACACGCTGAAAGTCCTCCATGTTGTGAGCGACTTCCTTCTTGAAGTTGTAAGTCTTGATCGCCACGGCGACGCCAGCACAGTTGACCGCCAGGTCCAGCTTCCCGAAGCGCTCTCTGGCCAGAGCCACGGCCGCGCGCACCTCCTCCTCCGAGGTCACCTGAGGGTCAGAGGTCAACATGAGCTGCATTTATATACTTTTATCCAAAGCGCTTTACAATTTGGTCATCACATTTTACCCATTCACTCACACATTCACACACCGACGGCGGAGGCGACCATGCAAGGTGCCGACCTGCTCATCGGGAGCAATGAGGGGTTAAGTGTCTTGCCTGCCTTACCGTGTGTGTGTCTGTGTGTGTGAGAGAGAGTGTGTGAGTGAGTGAGTGAGTCAGTGCGTGTGGAGAGTGTGTGAGTGTGTGAGTGTGTGCGAGTGTGAGTTAGAGCTGTCCCCGAAGCCTGTTTTTAGGATTCAAAGTTCGGCAGGTTTTTTCGAACGGACCGGCTTCGAACCATCGTTTTTAATCGTATGAATAAATGTTCCGGCTCAGTACTGTCGAGTCTTGCGCACATGGCGCACATTTACGGATATAACGTAGCGTACATATGCGCATTATTGCTGTTGTCAAAAATGGTTAGTAAAAGTAGTAGTATTTAGACTTACTGGTCACAGGAGTCTTCAAAAACGTTTGGATGGTAATCCATTTTGTGAATCCATTTATTGAAATAGCATCTTTGTTGGCAGACGGCTCCTGCTATCTTAACTTTAACCTGCATAGCATTTTGATTAATTTCCTGATGATGTATGACAGTGACCCCTCATCACGCGACTCGTTGACTGTTGTGTGTGTGTGTTCACGCGTGACTTTCAAATTATTGTAAACACAACATAGTACTGCGATATTCTTATATATCACATTCTGATATATATTTTTTGTGTAAAATAAAAAGACGGAAATAATAATAAAAAAACTGAGGTTTGAACCCATTAATTAAGATTTGAGTGCCAACGTAACGAACGAAGGTCTGAACCTTCGAACGTTTGGGCTCAGCCCTAGTGTGAGTGAGTGAGTGAGTGTGTGTGTGAGTGTGTGTGTGAGTGAGTGTGGGGGGGGGGGGGATCAGACTCACGTCAGCGGGGGCGAAGGCACAGCGCTCCCCCAGTTCGGCTGCGATGGCTTTGCCTCCTGAGGACGGCAGGTCCAGCATCACGGCACAAGCTCCCTTCTGGAGCAGACGCTCCACCGTGGCCAGCCCCAGACCAGAGGCTCCGCCCGTCACCAGCCCCACCATGCCCTGCGAGGGAGGGACACACGTTACATCAGGCCCCACCCAGACAAGAGGCCCCGCCCCTCACCAGCCCCACCATGCCCTGCGAGGGAGGGACACACGTTACATCAGGCCCCACCCAGACCAGAGGCCCCGCCCGTCACCAGCCCCACCATGCCCTGCGAGGGAGGGACACACGTTACATCAGGCCCCACCCAGACCAGAGGCCCCGCCCAGACCAGAGGCCCAGCCCCTCACCAGCCCCACCATGCCCTGCTCAGGACGTGTGAATACTTTCGGCAGCCAACATGCCCTTCCGCGTTGCTGATTGGCCGAGCGCGCGCATGAGCCGCGACAAGCTCCTCAGCCAGGCAGGAATACTAAACTCCGCTTAACGCAATTTATACAAATGGAAGTATTGATTACGCCGTTACGAATCATTAAAAAAATATACTGTTAACTGGAATATGTTGTTTCTTTACACATATGTTGGATTATAAAAATCGCGAATTAACCGGTGGCTACAACAACACACAGTAACTACATGCATCATTGTTTACAATGAACGGTGGGGCTAATCTAATTGACATCCAAGGACAACGATGTAAATAAGTCATTGCGCCTTTTCGTTCCTATCCTTGACAAAAGCAAATATGTGATGTAATGATCTGTATATGTTTTGTTGTCTAAAATAAATACCATACCATACCATGCATGTAGTTACAGTGTGTTGTTGTAGCCACCGGTTAATTCGCGATTTTTTATTGGTTTGTCATGACAAACCAATTACATAATCAAACATATGTGTAAAGAAACAACATATTCCAGGTAACGGTATATTTTTTTTAATGATTCGTTACGGTGTAATCAATACTTCCATGTGTATAAATTGCGTTAAGCGGAGTTTAGTATTCCTGCCTGGCTGAGGAGCGTGTCGCGGCTCATGCACGCTCGGCCAATCAGAGCAACACGGAAGGGCATGTTGGCTGCCGAAAGTATTCACGCGCTCAGGACACACGTTACAGTCATCATACAGCACAATGAAAAGAAGTCTGGCATCTAACCAGAGTGCAAATGTAACAGTAAAGGACAACACAACAGTAATATATAATGTACAGGTGATTCAACTGGATATAAAATATATATACATTAGTACTAATGAGTAATAATGCTAATCAGATGTATGTACAGAGTTGTAGTATTAACATAATGTACAGTGATACAGGTATATAAAGACACTATGGTAGTAAGTCATACTGGCATAATGTAATATGTCATATATGTCACTCATGAATCATGATGAATTGAAAATGGGGGACCCTGATGTAAACAAGACGAAAGTCTCTCTGGTCTGCATCCCCTTAACAATTGTATGTATTGAGCTGTACTGTATTGTACCCATTCTGCAATCTGTTAATAAAGTTTTCAATCAATCTGTTAATAAAGTTTTCAATCAATCAATTGATTGATTGATTGAAAATGTTATTAACAGATTGCAGAATGGGTAATCATCTAACGTGATGGTTGTTAAACGTCGTTTCGACAATGAAACCCGTTTAGTCGTCGAGCCCGAAACATGGTTTGATGAAAGTAAATAACGCGTTGCAGCCCGAGCAGATCATCACAACACATTGGTGCACATGCCGGTTTAAGTTACACAATGGAAACGCCAGGAAAATACCAATGTGGCAAAATATCCAGATATTAAAACATGACAAACACAACTGTACAACAAGAACATAACGTTTGTTGAATCATGCAGTTATGATTCCTATCATTAAGTTTCCCTCACCTTGACGCTCCGAATGTTCGCCATGTTCCTGACAGCCGCGATGTCACGTGTCACGTGGGTTGTCTATGGTTTAGAAGGCGGAAATCCCGCCCACGTGGCTCTGGTTTGTCCAATCGACGAGTGCACCGGAGAACGCCCCGTCTGGCCCCGTCTAGTCATTGGCTGACGGTACAATATCCCTCAGAGTTTGATTGATTGATTGATTGATTGAAAACTTTATTAACAGATTGCAGAATGGGTACAGTACAGTACAGCTCAATACATACAATTGTTAAGGGGATGCAGACCAGAGAAAGACTTTCGTCTTGTTTACATCAGGGTCCCCCATTTTCAATTCATCGTAACATATATGACATACATGACATACAGATAGACAGTACTGCTACATCTATACATTTATGACATACCAGATTTGTAATTACAGTACTGTTTGTGATACAAAAAGAGTCCAGAAAAAAAAAGTATATACATTTGACGTAGAAACTGTACATTGGATTGGGTAGTAGGTGGGGGGGGACTGTACATTGGAGGTGGTTGGGTGGGTGGGGGGGGGTTGGGTAGGAGTGGGGGGGGTTGGGTAGGAGGGGTGGGTGGGCGACACTGTACAAACAAAACTGTACATTGGATTATTGACAAGACCATACTTGGTAATTTACTGTACATTGGAGGGGGTTGTGTTCGGACATTTACAGGGGCTAGTTTCGAGTTGCAGTCTCCCTTAGGTGTTTTTTGAGTGTTTTTGAAAGTGGGTAGCGATTCACATTCCTTTACAGCTTTGGGTAGGGCGTTCCACATTGATGTGGCATAATTGCGAAACGTGTTTAGTCCCTTGTTTGAGCCGAATCTGGGTTTAACATGATTTGTGGAGCTCCCTCTGGTGTTGTGATCGTGGTATTCACTGACCTTTGGGAAGTATTTTGACATATACATGGGTACCTTGGTCGTGTAGTGTATCTTGTAGACCAGGCCCATTGCAAGTTGCTGTACTCTGTCGTCTACTCTAAGCCATCCTAGGTTGTCAAAGTGGGCAGGGGTGAGGTGGGTTCTAGGAGTAAGGTCAAGCAGTAGTCTGACCAGTTTGTTTTGAGATGTTTGTAATTTTGTTTTTAGCGCCTTTGAGGTGCTTTGGTACCATGAGGTGCAAGCATAGTCGTAGTACCCTTGAATGAGTGCTCCTGCTAGAGTCTTCAGGGTATTCTTGTTTACCAGTGAGGAGATCCGGTACAAGAATCGAGTTTGTTGGTTGACTTTTTTTATTACATTGGATGCCATTTTGTCACAGGAAAGATTTGCCTCTAGGATGGAACCTAGATCAGGCTACATCAGGCTCCCCCATTTTCAATTCATAATGACATTTATGACATACAGATAAACAGTAGTTACATCCAGACATTTATGACATACAAGATATACAAATATACAGTACTGTTTAAGAGACAGAGTTTCTAAAATAGAGTATATACATACGAGGAGGAAACTGTACATTAGGAGGGGGGGTTTGGACATTTACCGGGGCCAGTTTTGAATTGCAGCCTCCCGTAGGTGCTCTTTGAGAGTGGTTTTGAAGGAGGGTAGGGATTCACATTATTTTACGGCTGTGGGTAGGGCGTTCCACATTGTTGTGGCATAATTGCTAAACGTGTTTAGTCCCTTGTTTGAGCCGAATCTGGGTTGAACATGATTTGTGGAACTCCCTCTGGTGTTGTGGTATTCACTGACCTTTGGGAAGTATTTTGACATGTACATGGGTACCTTAGTGGTGTTGTGTATCTTGTAGACCAGGCCCATTGCAAGTTGCTGTACTCAGTCGTCTACTCTAAGCCATCCTAGGTTGTCAAAGTGGGCAGGGGTGAGGTGGGTTATAGGAGGTTAAGCAGTAGTCTGACCAGTTTGTAGTCTTGTTTTTAGGGCCTTTGGTACCATGAGGTGCAAGCATAGTCGTAGTACCCTCCATAAAACAGGGATACGTCCCCAAAGACTTCAAAATTGCGAGTGACCCCCTCCAATGTAGTTTCTTCCCCCTCGAATGTATATATTTTTATGATCTCTTTCTCTTAAACAGTACTGTATATTGGTATATCTTGTATGTCATAAATGGCATGATGAATTGAAAATGGGGGACCCTGATGTAAACAAGACGAAAGTCTTTCTCTGGTCTGCATCCCCTTAACAATTGTGTGTATTGAGCCGTACTGTATTGTACCCATTCTGCAATCTGTTAATAACGTTTTCAATCAATCAATCAAACAGAATAAACACAAGGGATATTTGTCCAATCAGCTATTATTCTAGTTCACCAGGTCAGGACCGGACCACTTAATGCTTACCGGTTTAAATCCATATATGTCTGAATATACCTACTGACGCACCTACATATAACCCATATACGTCTGTATGACAGCATGTACAATAATATACTGTATATATATTTATTCCTACAATATACATATCTATCCACATGTCTGTACATAGCTGCATATAAGACTTTTTATATATGTGTATACTATATCTATATCTGTACATATCTTTACTTCTTACTGATGCACTGCTCTGTTGTATGTTAAATACCCTGTTGTATGTCCGTTCTATTTTATAATTTTTAGCCTATTTTTAAACTGAATCCAACTGCACTTTGTTTTTACTCTGTCTATTCTATTTGTATTATTGAATGAAACTGTAAACAGAAAGGCCTATTGGGATGCTAGATCCTAATGTGAAACACTGATTTACCTTACCTTGCTACCTCTCCATCTTTTTTTTATGCTCGCTTATGCCTGTATTTTTTTTACTGTTGTGAAGCACTTTGAACTGCAACTTCTGTATGAAAAGTGCTATACAAATAAAGTGTATTATATCTCTTACTAGTTACGCTGCTGGCCAGTATGACTTACTAGTACTACCAGTGTCTTTACCTGTATCACTGTACATATTAATGCTACAACTCTGTACATACATCTGGTTAGCACTATTACTCAGTAGTACCAATTTATATATTTTATACCCAGTTTAATTACCTGTACATTGTATATTACTACTGCACTTTACAGTTACATTTGCACTCTGGTTGGATTCCAAACTTTTCATTTTACTGTAGGCTACTTGTGCTGCACGATGACAATACATTTTAATCTAATCTATGTAGGGCTGTTTGTTCTTGGTCATTTCGTTTTTTTTTTTTAGATATAGAAAACTTTATTGCCATTTCAACACATGGTTGATTGGGATTTGTTGTGGTGCCAAGCATATAGTACATACAGTATAAAAACACACAATAATGCAATGCAATCCCCACAATAAAAGTATTACACAAACAATTTTAAAATGCAACAGTACCTAATATAGCTCAGTGTTCTCCAGTTTAAAGTGCATATAGCCTTAAAGTGCCTGTCGGCTGGTGCTAGCCCTTATGGTACAAAGTGCCTGTGCATTTGGACTTGAGTTCAGGTGACTGACAACCTCGGGATATGTACTGTTTTTAAAACGAGATGTCCTACACCTGAGACTTGGAAGTCTTCTGCCAGAGGGAAGGGGGTTAAAAAGGTAGAAAGCAGGGTGAGAGGGGTCACCGATCACCTTCTCCCCTTTCCGCCTGATTTGTGTGGCATATATGGAGGCCACAGAAGGGAGATCACAGCCAATGGTTTTTGACGCCGTGCGTACAGTCCATTCTAGCTGTCCCCTATCATGGACGGTGGTGTTTCCGTACCACAGTCATTGAGAAGGTGAGGACGCTCTCCACAGTGGCTCTGTAGAAGCTGAGCATCGCCTCCCTGGACACACCAAACTTTTAAAGTTGGCGCAGGGAGTGGAGCCTCTGGTGGGCCTTGCCGATTATGTGGCTGGTGTTAACTTCCCATTTTAAATGATCACATATGGTGATGCCGAGGAATTTAAAACAGTCTACTCTCTCCACCTGCTGGCCGTTTATGAACAGAGGAGGGTGGACTGCCTCCCCGCCGGAAGTCAACTATCATCTCCTCCTTCGTCTTAGAGATGTTTAAGAGCAGGTTGTTCTCCTTGCACCATACAGCAAAGCTATCAACTTCAGCTCTATAGGCCGATTCATCGCCGTTCTTAATTAATCCCACTAGTGTTGTGTCATCTGCGTATTTAAAAAATCTGACAGAATCAGAGTGGGAGGCACAGTCATTAGTGTATGGACAGTAGAGCAGAGGAGAGGACACAGCCCTGGGGGGCCCCGGTGTTCAAGGTCCTGGATCTAGAGAACAAATTACCTATTTTAACCACTTGTTCTCTGTCTGAGAGAAAATCTAGAATAAAATAGCAGACTCATCGATTCCTAGCAATTTAAGTTTTTCAAATAGTTTAAAAAGGCACAATCGTGTTAAATGCTGAACTAAAATCAATAAACAAAATTCGTACATAAGTGGCAGAGGCCTCCAGGTGCTGCAGGATGGTGTGTAAACACATAGATACAGCATCCTCTACAGACCTGTTGGGCTGATAAGCAAAGCAAACTGATACATGTCTAATTTAACAATACTAGATAAATGATCACAGACAAGCCGCTCGAACACCTTCATAATGACAGAGGTCAGCGCGACGGGCCTGTAATCATTCAGACAAGCAGTGCTAGATTTCTTGGGCACAGTACCCCGACTATGGCAGATTTATAGCATGCCGGGACTTTAAGTGTGCCCAGAGACCAATTAAAAAGAGCCAACCAAAAATGTGCATATATCAGCATAATAAATAGCTTATAGAAATAATATTCCTGCATTAATTTAGAAAATCAGTCCTTCTCAAACAAGGACATGTAGTCATCAGAACTTTCAGAAAAACGACCACGAGCCTGAAGCATCACATTGAAACCTGGCACACAAGAAAGCTTTGATTAGAAGATAAGATATTCCTTTATTGATCCCATTCCCTTGGGGAATTTTGTGTGTCATATATCAGCATGGGGGAGGTATGGGCAGGGTAATAGTAGAAAGACATAAATATAGGTAATACAATTAGATCCGAATATAATTTTTTTTAAACATAAACAGTGTAAACAAAGGTGCAGATGAGTCTTTATGCCCCATCGTTAATGCATATTATGTTGCAATAAATATAGGCAATAAAGAATTTGAATCTGAATATATGCTATGAGTAAAAGTAAACCGGCGTATAAACAAGGTGCCCTAACTGGCATGATATACTCTACCTATACATTATACACAAGGTGCACTAACTGGCATGATATACTCTACGTATACATTATACACAAGGTGCACTAACTGGCATGATATACTGTACGTATACATTATACACAAGGTGCACTAACTGGCATGACATACTGTACGTATACATTATACACAAGGTGCACTAACTGGCATGATATACTGTACATATACATTATACACAAGGTGCACTCACTGGCATGATATACTGTACATATACATTATACACAAGGTGCACTAACTGGCATGATATACTGTACTGTACGTATACATTATTTGCCGTTATTACATGGCGTTTTCACATTCGCCGAAATGCTTGCTTGTGATTGGTCAATAGCGCTCGTCAGAGGTCCGTTATTACTCGATAACGGACCTCTGCCAAACAATAATGACCGCTGTGCGCAGCTGTTCGCAATCAAGCCCACTGACACACTGCATCAGTGCAGCCAATCAGACACACCTGCCGGCTGCACTGACAGCGGAGTGTGTGTGACGATGACAGCGGGAGCGACAGAACAATACTGCGTCTGCATTTGATCTCGTCTTGTCGATGTAAAATGAATTAGGTATATTGTTAGTAAGTTAGCCATGTAATAAGCGGGATAATGTATAGCTATACTCGATCATTGTCGCAAAATAATTGACCTTCACTGACGTTTAAAACACCTCGGCGAGGCGCCTCTGTATTTTAAACTCCGTGTCGGCCAATTATTTTGCGACAATGACATTATCCCTTACATAATTACTTCTGAAGCGTCAAAGCCCAAAAAAATGGTAACTGGGAGTCGTAGAAATGTGCACTGTGCTCTGAGGACGTCGTCACAGTGACCTCCGAGGAGCTCCGTTGACGTCGTCGTCATGGTGACCCTGAGGAGCTCTGTTGACCTCAGTGACCTCTGCCTGCGGAGCTCTGATGACGTCACAGTGCCACCATGTGGAAGGCAGTATGTTGTATAGTTGTATCTCCAGAACAGGGTGAAACATCCCACACCCCACAACAATACAACTTACTACCTCACCACAGCATGGCTCGTCTGCACTGGCACACACAGAAAGATCTGCACTGTCACACACAGAAACATCTGCACTGTCTGGCACACACAGAAACATCTGCACTGTCACACACAAAAACATCTGCTCTGGCACACACAGAAACATCTGCACTGGCACACACACACAGAAACATCTGCACTGGCACAAAGAAATGCTTTTGCTTCAAGAATTAATAGGGGTGTAACGATATGCAAATGATCAGATTCAATACAAATAGAAATGTGCATTAGCTGCAGCCTTTTTGCGATAGGCCACTCCCATTACCACACCCCCTTTTAGCAGATTTATTGGCATGAACACACACGCAGTCCCAGCCTTGTAGGGTGAAACCTGTGGCTGCTAGAGGGGGACAGAGTGACTATAGAGCTGCTGGTCGCAGCTAGAAATGAGACTTAGGCAAGAGAATGAGAGAACCGTCAATAGTTAAAAATTTCGATACACGCCGGTACTTTTTCAAATATTCTGATTCCGTATGGAGATCGTTACACCCTTACGAATGAAGCTAAGAGCACGACGACAACATTAATGATCAAGCGTTGTGTTAACAGGTGCCGCAGGGCCGCTGTACCAACATGGAACATTAATCAATAACCAGAAGGTAACCAGGTTCAATGTTCTGATCAGCAACAGACCTCAGTCACTGCAGGGGGTCGCGATGGTCGCCATGGCAGCCACAGGAAGACAGTTTGGTTACCGTGGGAAAGACAGTAGGCTGTATAGTTATCTCCCAGATCTGGTGTGATCCTAAAACTATACAAACTACTACCTCACCCCACAGCCACCCTTTCTCCTGGGGATTACAGTGTTGACCAGTCACTAACACACAGCCACCCTTTCTCCTGGGGATTACAGTGTTGACCAGTCACTAACACACAGCCACCCTTTCTCCTGGGGATTACAGTGTTGACCAGTCACTAACACACAGCCACCCTTTCTCCTGGGGATTACAGTGTTGACCAGTCACTAACACACAGCCACCCTTTCTCCTGGGGATTACAGTGTTGACCAGTCACTAACACACAGCCACCCTTTCTCCTGGGGATTACAGTGTTGACCAGTCACTAACACACAGCCACCCTTTCTCCTGTGACGTCACTAACACGTTCAACAGCTTCATTTAAACTTGTGTAATTCGGCAGTTCAACAAGTTGAAAGTACTAAACTCCTTGGAGTGATGCTGGATTGCACTCCGTCTTGGTCTCAGCATATTAATTATATTGTTTTAAAAATGGGAAGAGCAATTGGTATTTCCAGGAAATGTGCTTCTTTTGTTGCCCGTCCCCTTTTATGTCAGATAGTGCAAAGTTTAGTTTTATGTCATCTTGACTATTGCTCTGCGATGTGGTCATCTGCTGCCAGTGGTGACCTCAGGAAGCTCCAGGTGGTCCAGAACAGGGCAGCACGGTTGGTACTGGGCTGCTCACTAAGGTCTAATGTGAGCCGTATGCATGCCCGCCTCTCTTGGCTTAACGTTGAAAATAGATCGTCTTTTAATATACTTGTGCTGTTCAAGTTGGTCATGAGCAGTAAAACTCCAGTTTTTATACATAATCAGATTTTTTTTAGTAATACTGTGCACAAGCATTACACTAGAGGTTCCAGTAGTGGGCAGCTTGAATTGCCAGGTCCTAGAACCAGTGCTTTGGGGAGATCTTTTATTTTTAGAGCATTAACTCTTTGGAATGGCCTGCCTCGGAACCTCTGCTGCATTTACAGTAGATTCACTTTTTAAAATAATCTTAAATCGTTTTTAAATTGTTTTTAACACTAAAGTAATTTTTTGTTTTTGTTTTACACTAATGTAATTGTAGCCATCTTAATTGTTACAGTAGTTTCATTATGCATTGTGTGTACTGACTTTTAATAATTTTGTTTTTGCAATAGTGATTGTTTTTGTATGTTTTTTTGTGTGTGGACCCCAGGAAGACTAGCTGGTTGCTATCGCACCAGCTAATGGGGATCCCTAATAAAATAAAATAAAATCAACACACAGATACCCTTTCTCCTGTGACTAGACACCCTTTCTCCTGTAACTAGTCACTAACACACAGACACCCTTTCTCCTGTGACTAGTCACTAACACACATATACCCTTTCTCCTGTGACTAGTCACTAACACACAGACACCCTTTCTCCTGTGACTAGTCACTAACACACACCCTTTCTCCTGTGACTAGTCACTAACACAGACACCCTTTCTCCTGTGACTAGTCACTAACACACAAGACACCCTTTCTCCTGTGACTAGTCACTAACACACAAGACACCCTTTCTCCTGTGACTAGTCACTAACACACAGACACCCTTTCTCCTGTGACTAGTCACTAACACACAGACACCCTTTCTCCTGTGACTAGTCACTAACACAGACACCCTTTCTCCAGAGAACCCGCCAGGTGTCTAAGCGGCTGACAGAGTAGACGGGCCTACCAGAGTAGACAGGCCTACCAGCCAGACTACATTTACCAGCATTTAACCATTTCCATGTGTAATTAAAGCCTCATCAGCCGCTCTTAAATATATAAAATAATGTAGATACTATATCTATCTATACACATCCCTTACTAGTTACACTGCTGGCCAGTATGACTTACTACCAGTGTCTTTATACCTGTATCGATTCGCTGTACATGTTAATACTACAACTCTGTACATACATCTGATTAGCACTATTACTCAGTAGTACTCATTTATATATTTCATACACAGTTTACTCATCTGTACATTGTATATTACTGTCGCACTTTACTGTTACATTTGCACTCTAGTTGGATGTCAAACTTATGTTTTATTGTACTGCACTTGTGCTGCATGATGACATAACATTTTAATCTAATCTAATCTCTTAGGACAATTTTTTGTTGTTATTTTTAACATAGTTTCTTGCAGCAGTATTATAAAGATTGTGTGATGGATATTAACATTAAAATACTGGTATATTGAATACACCCCTTTGAATGAAAAAGCACCAGGACAATTGTATTAGAAAATGAATGAGATGTCAAATAGATGTCCCTAACCAGTCCACCACTGCCACAGTCCATCATGCCGCATCCACACAAGGGCATCCACACAAGCTGTGCCTCACCTGAAACCTAGACCCCAGACAGACAGAGACAAACTGACAGTGTGGGGGAGGGAGGGCGGGGAACAGCACAGAGAGAAAAGAGCACAGGAGAGGAGATGAAGAGGTTAGACGAGCTTGAAGGTGGTGGAACAGAGGAAAGATAGTGAGATTCTTGTCAGAGGTTGCCCGTATGCTGTGATTGTCACTGACGAAACGGTTACCTGAGGGAAGAAAGCGCCACATAGTGAGTAGAAGAAGAACAGTATAACCCGCTACACCAGACATTAATTAAGCGCATCAATTAAGAACAAAATATGTTTTGATGTCAACTAAATTGAAGAGGGTGTCTGCAGCTAGCACGCTACCACCCTATAGCTAGCAAAACACACTTGCAAGCTGCATTCTTGTTCCGATTGAGTTGAATAACTCATTGCCAGTGTTGGCAGTTTTTAAGAGAAGGCAGTAGGCGTGCTAACTAACCTAACAAGTATAGCAAGGTGGCACTGCGGTGCCTGGCTCGGTGACAACTGACAAGCAGAGCAGCGTTAGCTGACAGCTAGCTCACCGACTAGCCAGAACACAAGCAGAGCAGCGTTAGCCGACAGCTAGCTCACCGACTAGCCAGAGAACACAAGGAGAGCAGCGTTAGCTGACAGCTAGCTCACCGACTAGCCCGAACACAAGCAGAGCAGCATTAGCCGACAGCTAGCTCACCGACTAGCCAGAACACAAGCAGAGCAGCGTTAGCTTGACAGCTAGCTCACCGACTAGCCAGAACACAAGCAGAGCAGCGTTAGCTTGACAGCTAGCTCACCGACTAGCCAGGACACAAGCAGAGCAGCGTTAGCTGACAGCTAGCTCACCGACTAGCCAGGACACAAGCAGAGCAGCGTTAGCTGACAGCTAGCTCACCGACTAGCCAGGACACAAGCAGAGCAGCGTTAGCTGACAGCTAGCTAGCTCACCGACTAGCCAGAACACAAGCAGAGCAGCGTTAGCTGACAGCTAGCTCACCGACTAGTCACTAGCCAGAACACAAGCAGAGCAGCGTTAGCTGACAGCTAGCTCACCGACTAGCCAGGACACAAGCAGAGCAGCGTTAGCTGACAGCTAGCTCACCGACTAGCCAGGACACAAGCAGAGCAGCGTTAGCTGACAGCTAGCTCACCGACTAGCCAGGACACAAGCAGAGCAGCGTTAGCTGACAGCTAGCTCACCGACTAGCCAGACAACAAGCAGAGCAGCGTTAGCTGACAGCTAGCTCACCGACTAGCCAGACAACAAGCAGAGCAGCGTTAGCTGACAGCTAGCTAGCTAGAATTGGCGGTTCTCGACCTCTCGCCGTTACCTGCCGCCCTGCCGACGTCCCGGGTAGAAGTCCGCGGTTGTGAGCCGTCCGTCCTCCCGCCAGAGCCGGTTACAGGGTTCCCTCTCTCAAGCTGCCACCGCCCAGGTCACCAGGTGCCGGCTCCCCGTATATCCTTCCTCGCCATCTTCCCTGCAGCCGACGCAGCGGGGCGGGTGGCAGGCTGGCTGCCGAGGCGAAGCATCTCGAGACTTACAGCAGGATCTGTGGAGCGCGAGAGTTCCAGCATGATCTGTGGAGCGCGAGAGTTCAGACTCTACAGCAGGATCTGTGGAGCGCGAGAGTTCAGATTTACAGCAGGATCTGTGGAGCGCCAATAGGGGGTATCTGCAGAGCCGCAGAGCCAGGCTGGACGGGTTGGAGGCGGTCTGGACAAGTATTAGTGGTCTGGACAAGTATTTGCACTACTGCGCACCATTTTCAACTTCACTTTCGTCTCGTTTAAGGTACATATTAGACAGTAATGTTACATCTAGACATTTATGACATGTAATAATAGAGTAAACTTGTAAATAGACAGTAATGTTACATCTAGACATACCAGATCTAGTAATAATAGAGTAAACTTAACTTTCGTCTCAGTAACAATGTTCATAAAGTGTACATCTAGACATGTGTACATAGACAGTAATGTTACATCTCTAGACATACCAGATCTAGTAATAATAGAGTAAACTTAACTTTCGTCTCAGTAACAATGTTCATAAAGTGTTGAGTGCTACAGTGTAGGTTAGTTTATTAGGACAAGTGCATGACAGTAAGGTTAGTTAGGGTTAGATTTTTTTTATTTAGATAATGGTTGAAGTAGTGAGTCTTTAGTCGACGGCGAAAGATTAGACGGGATTCGGCTGTCCTAACTGGGGTGGGTAGTTCATTCCACCATTGTGGGGCAAGGACTAAGAATAGGCGACTTCTTTGATGACCCTCCCGGAGCTTGGATAGGAGTAGGAATAAACTGTACATATACAGCACTGTTTGAACCTGGCACACAACATACTTCACATGTCATTTTTCTTTTTGTGGAGACGAAGATGATGAGTACCGGTCTTCTCCTCAGACATATAAAATCAGTTTTTCAATACAAGTACGACTCAAGACACGGAACATTATGCAAAATAAAAAATGAACACAGATTTTGAGTGTGAATGAAAACTTTATTTCAACAAGATTGCAGAATGGGTACAATACAGTACGGCTCAATACACACAATTGTTAAGGGGATGCAGACCAGAGAAAGAAGTTTTGTCTTGTCTTCTCGTACTAAAAACGTGACTGTTAGCACAGAGACGGCTGCAGTTACACACAGGGCCATTTTCGTTTCGTTTTCAGGGTCAGTTTCGCTTTTCAGAACGCAACGTAATGGCAGGCAAGTTAGGCCCAGTCCACACGAGCGCTGGATTTAATATAACCATGATTGTATGTGCGCAGTTGCACTGTTCGGCCACACACAACCGGGGATTTGCTACACTGCAACCCCGGTCTTTGAAAACCGGAGTCCAGGGTGAAGTTTTGCGGTTTTGTGTGGGCATAGCAACCAAGGTTGGAGGGAGGGAGCAGAATTAATTATTCGATATCAGTATAATAACTGGACTTTGAGAAGTCTTTATTCATGCAGACAGACACGCAGTTAGTTGGGTCGCTGATGCGTTTGAGTCTCTGCACTCCCTCCCCCCAAGGGCAGCATCGCTCATCGGTGAACCATCACATCTAAATGCCATATGAACACAACAAAAAGTAGCTCTCATCTGTGTACCTAAAAACAGTTCTGTAGTCTTCATCGCCAAAGCCAGAGGTATGCTCTATGTAACTGAGGGGTACAATTCCCTGACTGTATTACTAGATATGATACTTACTACCACTACCTTTGTACTTAATATTCGGCCACCCAGTACACGGCATAAATATATTATCATGAACACTCTCACGTAGATGAAACGGATCCAACACAAATGTACGAATTAGAAACAGGTCTTTATTTCTACACAGCGATGGTGTGTAGAATAAGCACTTAATCACTTAATTACATTTATGAATTGAAATAGTATGCACTTTTATGGCAAGGAGTATTCGTCGGTATATCAATAGAGAATGTCCAATCTCTGAAGGCGCAGGTGGTAAATATACGACCTGGAATAGTTAAGGAATAACAGCAATGATACTTTAATGATTATACTAGATACACTAGAGGGGGTTAATCCGGTCGCTTGTAAGCCGACAGGAGTAGGAGGGGGGGGAGGGTAGAATCCGGCTGCCTCGTCCGGCCAAGGGTATCCCAGGTGAACCCACTGTAGTGCCGTTCAATGCGCCGGCGATCCTTGGACCACAGATGAAAGCAGGTGGACTCTTTGTGGGCCGGCTCTCTCCGGTCCACGGGGGAGAGACGTGAAGCGACCTCGTCTTGCAGAGCGTCTCCTCACCTTGCGTCCTCTCCAGGGGGGGGGGTTCCAACACACGGCAGTGTCGGGGGTCTTTATCCATGGAATAATCAAAGTATCCAAAGCATAATCCGTGCCTGGGAAGGCGGGCTGTCGTCGGTAGAATAATCCGGTATACAGGTCCACTCGCTCGTCGGCTCTGGGGCTCCTCGGGTGCAGCTTCACATAGGGTCAACCACCCTGGGTAAGCAGCCAGTTCTCTGCCCGAAACGATGGGGTACTGACTACGGTAGTATTCTCACCGCACGAAGCACTATATATTAACAGACTATTATTAGCTTAATAGACTACGTCCAACTCGACGATATAGTGCCAAATATGACTATTCAAATATTAATATACACGATGTCTCAATACCGATGGTAGGCGAACTTGGCCTTACTCCCACACGTGGCGTCGCGGGGAGGCTTTACGTCTGTGACTCTATTGGAGGGTAAGAAACTGGACTGAAAAGAAAGTCCTACTTTAGTAGCGCAGTATATATACGCACTATGAACAAATAGTCCCATTAGTGGTGCGGTAGCCAGATTCCTACGCGGAACTAGGACTTGTTCGTACATGTCGAGCGGTACGTTTGAACTGGGTCTGAGGGGTATGGCAGCCTGGCACCAAGGTCTCGACCAATAGTAGAATGGAGACTATTATGGGATGTTCAGTAGGCTAGAATGGATATTCAATGCATATTGTACAAGGAATATACAAGGGATATCAGGGAATATTAGAGAATATACAAATACAATTAAATATATATATATAAATAAATATATATATTCGGTTTAATCTGGCCCTTCACAACAGCCACCCCCTGAATAGGTCCCAGACCTAATCAGTTAAACAGAGACAGATTAATCGCGTTGTCTATTTACACATAAGGGTTTGCTGTGGGGGTCAGTCAACTTCACAAAGTCATAGGGTTGTAGGGTCATGGTCATCATCGATTGTGTCTGGGAGTCGAGGCAGTTCTATGAGCCTTGCCACGGGACGGGTGTAAGTGCGACCCTGGACGAGCACTTCAGCTGCTCGGACCTTGCCGTCGGCACCGGTGATCACTTTGCTTACGCGGCCGGCCGGCCACATAGCTCTGGGCAGTGATTGATCAATAATCATGACGACTGTTCCTTCTGTCAAATTGTCTCTCTCCTTTACCCACTTCTGGCGGGTCTGTAGAGACGGTAGGTAGTGCAGTAGGAAACTGTTCCAAAACTTGTCGGCTAATACTTGG
Source organism: Notolepis coatsorum (assembly GCF_963971535.1). Taxonomy (NCBI): domain Eukaryota; kingdom Metazoa; phylum Chordata; class Actinopteri; order Aulopiformes; family Paralepididae; genus Notolepis; species Notolepis coatsorum. Next base: position 18,000,606 of record NC_140181.1, read on the forward strand.
CTGTACCTCCACATTCGTCGGCCGTTCGCTTCTTCAGGCCGGTACATTGTCTGGGGTAATGCAGGATCTAGCCGCCCCATCAGGAGTGTGTTGGGGGTAACTGGGTCGATATCCGCCACATCACTGGAGACATATCCGAGGGGCTTCGAGTTAAGTACTCCCTCAATCTCCGTGAGGACTGTTTCTGCTCCTGCGTGATGTACATCCTCATCGTATTTTTTTATAATCAGCTCTGTGACCTTGTGTCGGCTGTTCAATACGATCGGGTATTTAATGTCATCCGGTAGATTGGGGGCTCTGCGTAGGCGACCACCCACTCTGATGAGGGTATGAGCGTCGCTCTCGGGGGCCAGGTGAATTAATCTGCTGTCGGATGGGACGGGCTTTCCTCCCTGTAGACAGGCCAATTCATCGGGGAACGAGTCTCTCTGGGCTCGTTGCAGTAGAAGCAATTCTGCTTCCTCGTAGTTAGCTGCTGACATATCAGCGGGGGACTTGCACTCCGGGTGGTACCGCAGGAATGTTCTTTGTTGTGCACTCTCTATGGACGTGCAATCGTCTATGTTAGGGTCGGTGGAGGCTACGGTGCTCAATCCACAGAACACAGACTTCTTAATTTCCACCTCCTCTGGACTTGCTTCCCTCGGGATAGGCATGGGCCACTGTCCTTCCGGGAGTCTTAGGAATGCGGGGCCGTCACTGTAGACATTGCGACGGGTGAGGTCATCCAGGGGCATCCCCCGGGTGATGACGTCAGCTGGGTTCTGTTTTGTATCAACGTAGCGCCACTCTGTTTCTCCGGTTAAGTCTTGAATCTCGGTGACTCTGACTCCCACGAAGACTTTGTACTTGCATGAGTCCGATTTGATCCAGGCGAGTACCGTCGTGGAATCTGACCACAGGATTGTTCTAGACACCGGTATGGTGAGCTCACGTTGGATGAGTGTGGCTAGGTGCGCTCCGGCTAGGGCTGCGCAGAGCTCTAGACGTGGGATAGATTGTTGCTTGCGTGGGGCTATTCTCGAGCGGGCGAGGACAAATGCTGTGTAGATCTCTCCCCCCTGGTCTTGGGCCCGCAAGTAGGCTACTGATCCGTATGCGACCTCTGAGGCGTCACTGAAGACGTGTAAGTCCATTTTACATGTCTCTGGCCTCACCGTGGGTGGGAAGTAGCTTCGGCGCATATTAACGCCTGGGAGTGAGTGGAGCTCCATCTCCCACTCTCTCCAGGTGGATGCAAGGTGTGCGGGAATGGTGTCGTCCCAGCCCTGGTCCTTGTCCCACAATGCTCGTACAATCATTTTTGCCCTGGTGGTGTACGGTAGAATACATCCTAGCGGGTCATATTGTCGGGCGAGTGTTGTGTACACACTCCGTCTGGTGGTCGGCGCCGCCGCCGGCCTTCCCTGCTCCGTAGTCAGGGGCTTGTGTCTGTAGTGAAGCGAATCTGTTTTGAATCGCCACACCAATCCCAGGGTCATCTCCTGGGCTTCTCCCGGGATTGTAGCCATCCAGGTCTCGCTGCTGGCTGCCTTGTCCTCGGAGGAGAGGCTGCGCAGTACTTGCGGATCGCTGCTGGCCCACTGCCTGAGATCAAAGCCGCCTTTGATCAATGAGGCGCAGAGTTTAATCAGGAGAGCCTCGGCTTCTTCCTGGGTTGAAAGGCTTTGTAGACAGTTGTCTACGTAGAAGCTGTTCTTTACGCTGTGTCGGACCTCTTCGTCCGCTGCTGGGTCCTCTGCTACATGTTTCTGTAGTGCAAATGTCGCACAGCAGGGGCTGCACGTCGTTCCGAAGGGGAGGACTTCCCATTGGTAGATGGCTGGGTGCTCATCTCCTGGCTTCTCTCTCCATAGGAACCGTAACAGGGGCTTGTCCGCCTCTACTAATCTCACCTGCAGGAACATTCCTTTAATGTCCCCGCTGATGGCCACCTTTTCCTGGCGGAAGCGGAGTAGAACGCCGAGTAGGGAGGGGCCGAGTGTGGGACCGGGCAGTAACTCTTTATTCAGATTTTGGGATCCGATCTGGTAGCTGCAGTTAAATACTATGCGGTCTTTACCGTTGTGATGGACCTTGTGGTGGGGCACGTACCACGATTCAGTGGTCTGGTCAGCCTCTTTAATGTCCATCTTTGTGACGTGTCCCGCTGTGATGAGCTTCTCAATCTCAGCGCGGTATACACTCTCTTGGGCGGGGTTCTTGGCTAAGCGCCGCTCCGTGTTCAGCAGGTACCGTTCTGTGGCGTCTGTCTTGGCGTGGAAAGTAGGCATTCCTTCTTGCCGCAGGAGTGGCGTGGCGTATCTCAACACGCCGTTGACCGGGACTCTCTTGGTCCCTGTCTCGAGGAGGTGAATGGCGTAAATGTCATCTTTAGAGCGAATGTCTTTCTTTCCGTTCTTAAAGGGCATTTGTTCCAAGGTCCATAGCCGCTCTACGTGTTGCAGGAGTGCGGTTTCTCCCTCTGTGACTCGGGAGTGGAGACATCTAGTGGCTGTACTTCGGTTGAGAGATTTGGCGAGCGGGCCTTGGAGAGTCCATCCCAAACGGGTCTCGACTGCTGCAGGACAGCCTCGGGGTCCGGTATGAACCCGGTCTATCGGGACAATGAGGTCTGCATGGTCGGAGCCTATCAACAGGGTCGGCATAGCATTGTCTATGAGCGGGATCGGTAACTTGCGCAGATGTGCATATTTCTCCATCAGCTTGGCGACGGGGTATGTGTACCGCGACAGTCCTATTTCTTGGCTGGTGAAAGCGTCTGCAATCTGGTACCGTCGCTCAGGCTGGCCGCTTGCTGCGATAGAGAATGAGACATTCTCGCCCTTTATCGTCTTCAAATCTCGTCTTATTGTCCGAATTGTCATTTGGGTTTCGCTTCCCCGCAGCCCTAGCTGGGCCGCAGCAGAGGCGAGCAGCAGGGTCTTCTCTGACCCGTCATCGAGGACGGCGTAAGTGTCCAGGACTTTATTCTGGTAGCTTAGTGTCACACGCACTACTTTTAGGAGTACTCGGGCTCCACTGCTGCTGGCGGGATCGATGTACATGACGCTCGCTTTGCGGCTGGATGGTGCAGGTGAAGGGCGCCGTCTGTTACTGTCGTGAAGTATGTCCAGATGGGCTCCATCGCACTTGGTGCACCTTTTCTTTAAGCGGCATTCGGCTGCCATGTGTGAGCGCGCACAGCGAAAACAGCGCTTGTTGGACTTTATCCATTGACCTGCTTCCTCCGCGTTCAGCTTGGGGAAGGAGTCACATTGCGCTAGCCAGTGTTCTTTCTCACAGTAGGGGCACACTATCTTCCACTTCTCCGTTCTGGAGGGGGTACTGTGGCTCCTGCTGCTCGGTACTGACTCCGATTGGTGCATCACAGTCACCGATCTTCTTCCATCATTTAGTCGTCTGGTTCCTTCTCTGGAGCCAGGGGTGCTCCGTCCGAATGTATCTAGCCGTAGGCTGCTGACTTCTCTCGCCAGGAAGTCTGCTAGATCGAGGAGGTTCGGTTCGGGGCCATTCGGGTCTCTGTGGTCCCTCTGCCGCCTAAAGCGCTCCTGACGAGCGGGCGGCAGCTTCTCCAGGATCCTTTCCACATTTGAGTTGGCGTAAAGTTCATGCCTCCCCTTCTCTCTTTGCGCTCCCAACATCCCTACCAGGGACTGCACTCTGATGGACAGGTCGTCCAGTGCTCGATTGTCTATTGCTGGGGGTAAGCGGTCGATGTGTCGGATCTCCTGGATCACGTAATCCCATATGCGCCCATACCTCTGGTCCAATGCTACCAGCGCTGCTGTGTATGGGGTGGTGGAAGTCGCGCAGGCGAGCGCTATATTATGTGCGCGGGGTACCTTTAAGTGCTTCAGTAGGATGGCGTATTTGTGGCGTTCATCCAATACATCCACCAACATGGTCTCCAGACACATGCGGAGTTCTGTATACTGGGCCCGGTTCTCTTGGGTGAAGTCGGGTACCATAGGCGTGCCAATGTATGACGCTGACTGTGGATACATCGGCGAGCGTTGGGGGAGAGGCCTCCTAGGCGAGTCTCCTCCTGCTCCTTGGTATGGGCTGGTACCGGCAGTGTACCATGGCCCGCTTGTCCAGGTGCTGTTCCTCGGTGCGGGTCGTGCGTCGTGCTCACCCGTGTATAGAGTCGGGGGTCTGTAGCGCAGCTCCGCGGGAGTATAGCCTGGGCTGTACCGGACCTCCTGGTCCGGTAGAGTACTGTGCTGTCTTCGGGCGTGGTTCTCCTCCTCTTCCTCTTCGTCTTCGGTTAGGTCATCCAGTGCTTGTAGTCTCTGGTTTAGCCTCTCCACAGGATATGCTGCTCCTTCCCGGTTGCTAGGTCTCGCTTGGACCGGTGGGGGGAGGTGGTCTGTGGGGGGTATAGACCTCGTCTGTTGGTCAAGTTCAGGGTTGTTTACTCGGCTAGGGGATGCCGCCCTGGAGGTGTGTCTAGACGAGTTCCTGGAGCCTCTGGCGGAGGGAGAGGGTGTTGTCCGTCTGATCAGCTGTTCTATTAGTTGCGACTGCTGTCTGTCGCGCGCTGCGTCCCGTTGAGCACCGGCTCGTTCTCGGGCCACATTCTCTTCCATCTGAATGCGTCTTATTTCTAGACGTATCTGCTCGTGTTCGCTTCGCTGCTGGATCTGCAGTCGGTCGCGTTCAGCAGCGGCGTTCAGGCTGATGAGGAAGGCCTGCTGTAGGGTCCTCTCTGCCTCTGGAGAAGGCGGTTGTATAGGGGAGCCTTCCCTCGGGGTACTCCTTGCGGAGCCTTGGAGCTCTATCTCCACGGTGCTCTCCCCGTCTTCTTCCGTGCCGAGTTCTCTCTCGGTAGCGTTGTATTCCTCCCGGGACTCATCGGGGACTACTTCTTCAGTACTGGCGGGGTGTGAAGTCATGTCTGGTTCCCACTGGTCCCCACCGTGAACTTGGTCAGTTACATTAGAGCCCGTAGGGGCCTCTATGGTCGGGGTAGTCTGGGCGTTGGGGTTAGACATACTTTTACTTTCTAGTTTTACCGCGTTTACTGTTAGTAGAAGACTAGGTTGTTGACTGACAGCGTAAGCCTCTAAGTACTGAGGGAGCCGTCGTTCGCGCTGCGGGCGTTGGTTAGGAGGATCGTTTCGTGGAGTGTTCATCATAGGCCATTTCAATATTAATAACACTATATTAATATTACACTAATTACCCTCCGGCTCGAAGGACCAATTGTAACTGAGGGGTACAATTCCCTGACTGTATTACTAGATATGATACTTACTACCACTACCTTTGTACTTAATATTCGGCCACCCAGTACACGGCATAAATATATTATCATGAACACTCTCACGTAGATGAAACGGATCCAACACAAATGTACGAATTAGAAACAGGTCTTTATTTCTACACAGCGATGGTGTGTAGAATAAGCACTTAATCACTTAATTACATTTATGAATTGAAATAGTATGCACTTTTATGGCAAGGAGTATTCGTCGGTATATCAATAGAGAATGTCCAATCTCTGAAGGCGCAGGTGGTAAATATACGACCTGGAATAGTTAAGGAATAACAGCAATGATACTTTAATGATTATACTAGATACACTAGAGGGGGTTAATCCGGTCGCTTGTAAGCCGACAGGAGTAGGAGGGGGGGGAGGGTAGAATCCGGCTGCCTCGTCCGGCCAAGGGTATCCCAGGTGAACCCACTGTAGTGCCGTTCAATGCGCCGGCGATCCTTGGACCACAGATGAAAGCAGGTGGACTCTTTGTGGGCCGGCTCTCTCCGGTCCACGGGGGAGAGACGTGAAGCGACCTCATCTTGCAGAGCGTCTCCTCACCTTGCGTCCTCTCCAGGGGGGGGGGTTCCAACACACGGCAGTGTCGGGGGTCTTTATCCATGGAATAATCAAAGTATCCAAAGCATAATCCGTGCCTGGGAAGGCGGGCTGTCGTCGGTAGAATAATCCGGTATACAGGTCCACTCGCTCGTCGGCTCTGGGGCTCCTCGGGTGCAGCTTCACATAGGGTCAACCACCCTGGGTAAGCAGCCAGTTCTCTGCCCGAAACGATGGGGTACTGACTACGGTAGTATTCTCACCGCACGAAGCACTATATATTAACAGACTATTATTAGCTTAATAGACTACGTCCAACTCGACGATATAGTGCCAAATATGACTATTCAAATATTAATATACACGATGTCTCAATACCGATGGTAGGCGAACTTGGCCTTACTCCCACACGTGGCGTCGCGGGGAGGCTTTACGTCTGTGACTCTATTGGAGGGTAAGAAACTGGACTGAAAAGAAAGTCCTACTTTAGTAGCGCAGTATATATACGCACTATGAACAAATAGTCCCATTAGTGGTGCGGTAGCCAGATTCCTACGCGGAACTAGGACTTGTTCGTACATGTCGAGCGGTACGTTTGAACTGGGTCTGAGGGGTATGGCAGCCTGGCACCAAGGTCTCGACCAATAGTAGAATGGAGACTATTATGGGATGTTCAGTAGGCTAGAATGGATATTCAATGCATATTGTACAAGGAATATACAAGGGATATCAGGGAATATTAGAGAATATACAAATACAATTAAATATATATATATAAATAAATATATATATTCGGTTTAATCTGGCCCTTCACAACACTCTATGTATTTCGAGTCCAATAATAGAATCTCCTGTATGCGTGGCTTCAAGACCTATAATGGGTATGTAAAAATAAGCACAGCATGTCAGTCAGGTTTCTGTGGGAATGTGGATTCTGCTATTCTCCCAGAACGGCAGACATGATTAAGTTTATAAGACACGCATTACTAATTTCACTTACACATAGCACAAAATGGTTTTCGGTCCAGGCTGGAAAGACTATTGCATGTTTCATCTTCATGTCAGCCTAATATTTATGAAACATGAGTTTACCATTAGAGTAGGGATGTGCCATTATGCTTATTCAATTTACTAACTGAATAATTATATTTATTTCATCAATTAATTACACTTACCGGAAATGAAGCTAACGGGTTGATACTTCGGTACTTCCAGGTAGGAACAACATACATGTCTTCTATATAAATGTCCATGTCCTGATGAGGAAAAAACAAACATGATTATTAATAGTCTGCCTTCAGTACCAAAAGTTACTTTTAAATGTGTAATTAAAAAAGAGGTCATACACGTTTCAGAGCCAGTTCACCAATGAGCTTCAGGCATGCATTTCCAATCTGCAAGAAATCACAATTAAGACATTATAGTGAACATGACTGAAACTCTCCCTTCGGTAATAAATGTTAATCTGTTAGACCATGTGACTACTCACAGTTGAATCCATATAGCTGTTCAACCCAAGGCTCCAAAACTCATCCCGTGTCAAACAAGTTTGTCCTTCCTTCACAATTATTTCTTCCGAAGGCCTCTTTTGGTCCAGGACATAACTGAGCTGAAGATAATAACCATTGTTGTGATACAGATGAGTACATAGAAAGTAATTATTTGTAGAAATTTGCCTACCAGTTGTTGTTGGATAGGGTTTCGGGACTTCGCCCAGGGTTGGTCTGGTGAGTAGTCATTGTCCACTGGAATCTCAAGTTCTACAGGGATGGACATACACAAAAATATAAGAGAAATAGTAACAATGTTTAATAAAACTAATAGTGTAGAGGTAAGAATTACTGTAGGTAGGCATAGGTTTTTATAGGCCTGCTTCTGCTGCAGAAGCCAGGTTCTATGGTGTAATAGTTAGCACTCTTGACTTGGAGCAATTAAGAGTTCACTATTTAAGGTGGTGGGTGGCAGTTTAATATGATTATTGGACAAATCATGCATGGTTTCAGTCAAGGCGGCTAAACTTGAATTTAAGACATTTTAAGACTTTCTAAGGACCCATGCATGCAATTCCACTTACTTGTCATTGCTGGGGGCAGACCTGAACCCGCTTCAGGGAGCACACCTTGAGCTGCTTCCAGTGACACTGTAAGCAGATGACAAACACAGCTTAGTAAGGAACAGTGAACTTGATGAATGAAGACATTTATACATTATTTCCTAGATCAATTAAAAACAGGATTAATGCATTAAATATCTTTAATGCAAGTGCAAGTAGAAAATGTACCCAATACAGCCTGGTGGTAGCTGTTTATTGCCACCGCTGTCGTCCCAAATAACTTTTTGATGTTGTCCATTCGCTTCTTGTTTTTGTTGAAGTGTTCTAGGATGTTTCTCATCAGGAACAGATGGGTCGATGGTAGTTGCTGCGTTAAAAAGTAATTGTTCTTTCTCATTTGTGCAAACAGTTGTTCTGCAACTTGACTGTTTACATGTCCTGCAGTTTGAGGGACTATTATTATTACTAGATCTGGTATGTCTAGATGTAACATTACTGTCTATTTACAAGTTTACTCTATTATTACATGTCATAAATGTCTAGATGTAACATTACTGTCTATGTACCTATGTAAACGAGACGAAAGTGAAGTTGAAAATGGTGCGCAGTAGTGCAAAAACTTGTCCAGACCACTAATACTTGTCCAGACCGCCTCCGGCTCCAACCCGTCCAGCCTGGCTCTGCGGCTCTGCAGATACCCCCTACTCGCGCGAGAGTTCAGGTTCAGATATATTCCTTTATTGATCCCTTGGTGAAATCCGTGCGTCATAGCAGCATGGTGGAGGGGAGGTACAGGTATGGGCAGGGTAATAGTAGAAAGATATAAATATAGATAATACAATTTGATCTGAATATAGAAATATGAGAACAATAAATAGTGTAAACACATTGTACAGTATACTTCATTACTGGTGACACAGGATAGTCCATGAGAATAGTATAGTCCACAAGCTTCATGATAGATGAAGAGGGATTCCATTCTCGTAAACAGATGTAATGCGATGGAATATATATTTTAGTTTGTAGTTTATTTGCAAGAGTATGGTTTCTCGGCATATACCCAGTTTAACCACCTGTACATTGTATATTACTGTTGCACTTTACTGTTACATTTGCACTCTGGTTGGATACTAAACTTATTTTTGTTGTACTGTACTTGTGGTATGATGATAATACATTTGAATCTAACCTAATCAGTGATTCATTCATCATTCTCACTCCCGAATCCATCACTCATCTCACTCAAAACCAGACCAATAATCGAGAAATAATGACCAGAGACACAGAAAGAAATCCTTTTTTTACTAAAAGAATAAATTTTATTTCAGCACTGTAAGTCATTTCCCAACCGGTACAAACATGACTGCCGTCTCTTTCAGACCGTCGCTTCCTGTTAGATCAGACCACCAACAGCCAGACAAAAAAGAAAAAACTGAAAAAAAAAACGCATTTTCCCCCTCGTCTTTCCACAAAGTTAGGTGCTTCCATTATGCTAACAATGATGACAAATTAAACCAACCATAATCATAACAGCAATAATGTTGATAATTATATAGTAATATGGATAATTATTATTTAAAAAAAATTGTTTACGCTGCACAGATAGTTTGGGTGGTCCTGTCTAACAGAACATGCACACGTTGTGACGGCATGAGGGGACAGATGATGGAACAGCCAGGCGGGGGGGGGGGGGGGGATGTCGAGGGGGGGGGGGGGGGGGGGGCTGGCAGTGTAGAGACAGACTTATCAGGGAGGCTTTTATTCAAGCGTGACAACGTTTTGAAGGTTTCTCTCGATATAACAGAACGGTTAACACAGATCTGGCAACTCCATTTAATATTCTTCTGTATGACAATTAATTTTTTCACACAATACATTTACTCTTCTGGTGCATTTAGGTTCTGTGTAACGTTGTTGTTGCTATGAGCTATAGAAGAAAAAAAAAGCTCCCCCATTTTTTCATTAAAACAGGGAGGCAATGCGTTTTTTTCCTTTCTCTCTTAACCACTGAACGCATCGCTTGTGACGTCATGGTGACCACTGGACGCTTGTGACATCATGGTGACCAGTGGACACTTGTGACGTCATGGTGATCAGTGGGTTGCATTTGCCCCAGAGACACTTCCGTCTGCTTTATCAAGCCTCGTCCGGCCTGAGGAGTGTCCTGGCTGAACACACTGAGCTCCATCTGCACCGCATCACACCCTCCTCTTAAAGAGGTCTCGGGGGAAACAGGACATCAGAGAGCTCAAAGCAAGACAACAAACAAACTAACTAACTAACAGAAGTAATGGATTAAAAACCAGAGGTTGATTGTTCCCTTAATTTCAACTGGTGTTTTCAACAAAACGGCCTAAAGTGTCATTACATTCTTGCTAAAAAGCCAATCTCAAAATCTGTGTTTTAGGGCAAATTCAGCCCACGCTGTCCTCACTGTCTCTGTCTCACTGTCCTCACTCTCTCTGTCCTCACTGTCTCTGTCCTCACTGTCTCTGTTCTCACCGTCTGTTCTGTCCTCACCGTCTGTCCTCATTGTCCCTGTCCTCTGTCTGTTCTCACCGTCTCTGTTCTCTCTGTCCTCACTGTCTCTGTCCTCACTATCTCTGTCCTCACTGAGCAGTTAGACTGAGCTGCTAGACTGAGCAGTTAGACTGAGCTGTTAGACTGAGCTGCTGTTAGACTGAGCTGTTAGACTGAGCTGCTAGACTGAGCTGTTAGACTGAGCTGCTGTTAGACTGAGCTGCTGTTAGACTGAGCTGCTGTTAGACTGAGCTGCTGTTAGACTGAGCTGCTGTTAGACTGAGCTGTTAGACTGAGCTGCTAGACTGAGCTGCTAGACTGAGCTGCTAGACTGAGCTGCTGTTAGACTGAGCTGCTGTTAGACTGAGCTGTTAGACTGAGCTGCTGTTAGACTGAGCTGCTGTTAGACTGAGCTGCTAGACTGAGCTGTTAGACTGAGCTGTTAGACTGAGCTGCTGTTAGACTGAGCTGCTGTTAGACTGAGCTGCTGTTAGACTGCGCTGCTAGACTGTTAGACTGAGCTGCTAGACTGAGCTGTTAGACTGAGCTGTTAGACTGAGCTGCTGTTAGACTGAGCCGCTAGACTGAGCTGCTAGACTGAGCTGCTTCAGGTGAGAACCAACCGGTACACAGACGGCGCGAGCGAAGCAGAGGGGAATGGCTACAACACAAGCCACCACGCACTTCATTAAACCACGCCTCCTAACCTGGCCAATCACATCGCTCGCTCTCTCCGTCCAGACACACCTCCTCCTACACCCCGCCTGTCATCGGCGTCTCCACGACAACAGCAGTGTAAATAAACATGTACTGTAACCACACATACTCGTCAGATAACTCACGCGTGCTGTAACGTCATAATATATATATATTCATACTCGTCAGAAAAACTGGTTACTTGGGGCAAACCATCGGTGTGGGGGGGTTCAGGGGCGATAGGGGGGATCTATGTGTACTTTGGTTCTCAGGTGTTCAGATGAGACGCTCTGCGCTGGAGCCGAGGATAACATGAGAATCAAACAGAGTGCAGACAACCATTCAGATTTAAAACGGGCAATACTTACTTACGTACATAATAATAATAGTAATAATAATAATGGTGAAGTGGTCTAAAGATGCCATATAAAATACAGGTAAGGAAAATCGCAATCATTACAGTTCAAATCTCTAGGTTGGCTAAGCGTATTCAGTACTAACTGAAGCGATGGTAGAAGGATTAGATTAAAGATAACATTAAAATAGTAACAAACACAATTTTGCACAATTTAATAAAACAGGTTTGATTTTTTTCCACTTTTTTCCTCCAGACTCTGGCTAGATACATACAGAACCTGATGATCAACGTTAATATATCCTTTACTGTTAGTTGGGTTGATTAAGGGGCGGGGCAGCCCAGAGAGAGAGAGAGAGAGAGAGAGAAAACGGCCAATAGAAATGGTCCTAGGGGCTGGCAAAGAGGGGGATAAGATAAGAATGAAACAGAATTGAAACAGAGGGGGTTGCTGTGCATCTGTCTGATGAGTATTTCTGAGTGTGAATGAACTGATGAGGCTGAGTCAGTGAGCATGAATCTGAGTGTGTGTCTGAATGTGTGTGTTCACTGAGTAAGTGTGTGTTCACTGAGTGAGTGTGTCTCTGAGTGTGTGTTCTAGGGGTGGGAATCACCAGAGACCTCACGATACAATACTATCGCGATACTTGCGTCACGATACGATAGTATCGCGATACTGAATATATCGCGATACGCTGAGTATTGCGGGGGGGGGGAAATCTTTTTTTTTGTATCTGAATGTGTGTTCACTATGTGAGTGTGTTCTCTATGAGTGAGTGTGTCTGTATGCGTGTTCACTGTGTGTGTATCGGAATGTGTGTTCTCCATGTGTGTATCTGAATGTGTGTTCACTATGTGTGTGTTCTCTATGTGTGTGTATCTGAGTGTGTGTTCTCTATGTGAGTATCTGAATGTGTGTGTTCACTGTGTGTATCTGAATGTGTGTGTTCACTATGAGTGTGTGTTCACTATGTGTGTATCTGAATGTGTGTGTTCACTATGAGTGAGTGTGTGTTCTCTATGAGGGAGAGACCAAGGAGGGCAGAGAAAGAGATGAAAGAACAGGGGGGTAGAGAGGAAAGGAGTCGAGAGAGGAAAGGAGTCGAAAGAAGAAAGGAGTCGAGAGAGGAAAGGAGTCGAGAGAGGAAAGAGGAAAGGAGTCGAAAGAGGTGGGGGAGAAACTGTGGCATAAAAGGGAAGGTTAGGATAACAAGCATAAAATCACTGATCATAATTATTACCTAAAATAACCAAAACAGACAGAGGACAGAAGAGGGAAACTACATCATGTATTGTGACTTTTTTTGTTTTTTTGTTTTTCTCCATACTAGCTAGTGTGTAGCTCAGGGTATAACCTCTACATGTCGTGTGTGCGTGCGTGCGTGTCTATACGACCGTGAGGAGTTATGTCTGTGTTGGCTAGAGTGGATTTGCAATGTCTTGAGTTTCCTTTGCGATTTGTTTTGCGCATCTGTCGCCGCTGAAAATGTGTTCCGGAAATCCGTTCATTATATGCAAACCGTTACTTAAAACGGACGTGGGGCTTTTTTTTTTAACGAGTCAGTAGAATGTGTTACCAAGACGATCTCCGAGAAACCGACAACCAACTCCACTGGGAACTGAAACTGCACCACATCACTTCAGCGCAAAAGCAGAGAGATCGCTGCTGGTAACAAATGCAACTGAGCTCACGTCCGCCTGTGTCCATTTGTATGGATGTATGCGTGTGTGTATGGATATATGTATGGATGTATGTGTGTATGTATGGATGTGTGTGTATGGATGGATGCATGTGTGTATGTATGTGTGCGTGTATGGATGTGTGTGTGTGTCTGTATGGATGTGTGTGTGTCTATGGATATGTGTGTGTGTGTGTGTGCGTGTGCGTGTGTGTAGAGTCCTGTTATCTGGCGAGAGGGCATCAGCCCCGGCTCCTCTGAAGCAGTATAGTTATCTAACAGTACTGTTGATACACAGACTTGTACTAATGTCTCTAGTTGTTGAAAGCAGTTTAAGTTTAAATATGACTCCTAGTAATTCTAGACGTTGGGTCAGTGGTGCTCTAGTCTCTAGTGTCGGTGTCTTGAGTCCTGCGGAGTCTTCAAACTAAACCTACAGCACTCTTATCGTACGCTTAATTCCTATCGATAACAGCTCAAATAAAAAAAAATTATAAAGATTCCAGACCTTTTGATTTGGTTTGGTATCGACAGTGGGGGAGGAGCCTCCGGTCGCGATGGACGCGTCAATCACTGCTAACGCTTCTGGAGTCTCGTAAGGGGCGGGACGTCTGACCAGACATCAACACATACTCCATGTTTTTTAATGTTTTTCTTCCTTCAAAACGTCATTTCATAAGAACTTTTTTTTTCTTTTTTTCTCTTTATTATTTCCATGTTGATTTTGTGGCACATGATATATATAGATATATAATCATAAGTCATCAACATAGATATATATAGATATATAATCATAAGTCATCAACATAGATATATATATAGATATATAATCATAAGTCATCAACATATTAAGAAAATAAGGTGCTTGTTGACTTGCCTTTCTCTTTTTAAAACATCACCAGTTCATCTCTGTCTTGATATGGTTCCTGTCGCCCAGGCAGTACCGTCTACTGCACTAACGTTTGCAATTGTGCTACAAACAATTGATAATAAGTAAATACTTGCGTTTGCCAGATGAAGTCTACTTTGAGGGAAACGTCTCATCATCTACTTTGACAACAAACAGAATCTAATAAAACATCTTCAGTGAGAATCTTTGAGTCTCAGATTGTGACAGATCTCTCTCTCTCTCGGCTGTCCTCTCCCAGCCCCGGAAACCCTCCGCCTGATTGGCCGAGTCGTTTCGGGGGAGGGGGGGGGGGGGGCTTAGGGGTAAGTGCTTCCTGTTGGTCTAAAGTGACGCGCTGGAGATCTGTCGCGCAGGGCGCGGTGCGACGCTGGGACCTACCCCTCGCGTCGCCATCGCCAGCTCGCCGGCTGGTCTCATCGTCTATATCCTCCATATTATCTGAACGATGCTTTGGGAATCACTACATCCTCCATATTATCCGAACGATGCTTTGGGAATCACTACATCCAAGATCTGCCAACGGTCCCCCGACCTGTGTCTTTCACACAGAGAGCAGGGAGTCGTTTGAGATTCAAGTCTTTACCGTGTGAACGCATGAGCCCAATCTAAAAGGGGAACGACCGCGTCCTCTCTCTCGACTGGGCAGCATTATTCTTTCTTTTTGGCCTTTAACTCCACAAGGTGCCTCAGAGTTTTCTTAAAAGTTTCATTTCATCTCGTTCTCTTTCCGTTTAACCTGGCGCTAGCCGGTCCAGTGTGGCTTTACGTTTTTAAAACAAAGTGCTCCTTCGTCCAAAACCACTGTTCACATTCTGACGTCTCTCCAATAGATCTATATCTAAAAACGTAATTTCTATAATTCAGAATGATTATAACTCAGGCGCAAAGGGGGTGGGGGGGGGCGGACGGTCAAATCCGCCCGTAATAGAGGGGCTTGTTCTAATTCATCCTGAAATACAACAATAAGTGCTCTCTGTTGGGATATACAATCAAAGCTTATGGGGGGTAAATGGGCAAGGGGGTGGGAAGATATAATAATTAATAATGCACTTTTGAAGGGGGGGGGGGGTAAGACCTTGCATACTTTGGGGCTTAAGGTGCATAAATTCAAGGGGCCTCTTAGCAGAGCACTAGGCTACGCTACGTACATCAAGCTAATCATGGTGGTGCATTAGTGCTCCAGTGATAGTCAATCAATCTATATAGGGGTTTGTTGCTAGCGATCACGCTAGTTCTCTGGGTGTTTTAGCAAAGTGGCTAATGGTGTCCTGTATCACTGTGACTAACACTAATGGTATCCTTTATCACTGTGGCTAACACTAATGGTATCCTGCAGGGTAAGGGGGGGGGGGTGGACATGGGAAAATTTTGCACAGAAATTAAAAACAGCACATTCGTTCACAAGTGACACCTTTTCCCAGCAGTTCCAACTGTACTTCCACCGTCAACACGAGTTCAACTCTGAAGAACCCTCTGAGAGCCCATGCAAGGCACTCCCTCCATCACTATGGCAACACACCACATAATCTACCATGTAACCATGGAAACAACATCCACTCCGAAACCGTGAGTTTAGAACGTCTGCGTGTGCAAAGGGTTAAACTACAAAAAGAAAATACAGAAAATATAAATTCAAACTGTGCACATCCCCAGTAAGGAGGAGGTTAGTGGGGGGGGGGGGGGGGGGGGGCTTCAAGCTCATTTTAATCTGAACGAGGGGGTTTCTTCTGGAGGGTGGGGCTTACAAACTCGCGGAGAAAACCTCTCATCGTAAAAGAATGTAAAACCACATGAGAAACTAAAAAAGGAGTTTACAACTAACTGCATCCGGCCAATCACACAGAGCAGCAGCGGAGGAGGGAGGGGCTTAAAAGTGGAACCCTCCCTCTTTCACTTCCTGGTCCGTGTCTAGAATCCTAAGAGGAGGACGGGTCACGCGTCCTCACACGCTGTCGCGGAAGATGTTTCCACGCAGGGAGACGTGTCTGGTCTCCCAGGTAACGGGGGAAACCATTTTCGAACGTTTCTATGACGACACAGACCCATCCGCTTCTTAACGTTTCTATGACGACACAGACCCATCCGCTTCTTAACGTTTCTATGGCGACACAGACCCTCCGTGTGACAGGCAGGCAGCTAGCAGGGCGGCTACAAAAATAGGGAAAGGCAGTGGAACACAGATCACTCTCTCTAGAGCAGTGCATCCTGGGAGGACGCGTTACTCCTCCTTCTGTAGCGCTCCGTCTGATGGGCAGTCGTCAAGGCAACAGGGGGCCTCCACCGCTACCCCCTCTGATTGGTTGCCTCTGCTGGCTAAGGCACACGGGATTGGCTGGGCCAGGGGGGCCAGGTCGAGGGCAGACGACGCTGAGCTGCCGTTCAGCTGCGGGGTCGCGACCTCTGTGGCGGAGCCCGCCTCCTCCTCCGAGGGTTTGGGGGGGCTGCTGGAGGGAGACGACGACGTCTGGAGAGGGACAGGGGAGACGGGAAGACAAGCAGGGACAATCACAGAGGGGGGCGGGGTAAGAGAGAAGGAGAGGAGAGGAAGAGAGCAGAGGAAGGGAGGAGAGCAGAGGAGGAGAGGAGAAGAGGGCAGAGGAGAGGAGAGGAGAAGAGAGGAGGGCAGAGGAGAGGAGAGGAAGGGAGGAGAGCAGAGGAGAAGAGGGCAGAGGAGAGGAGAAGAGAGGAGGGCAGAGGAGAGGAGAGGAAGGGAGGAGAGGAGGGAGGAGGAGGAAGGGAGGATATGAAGGGAGGAGAGGAGAGCAGGAGAGGAAGGGAGGAGAGCATGGCAGAGGAGAGGAGGGTAGAGGAGAGGGCCGAGGAGAGGAGGGCAGAGAGGAGAGGAGGGCAGAGGAGAGGAGATGGGAGGGGGGAGAGGAGGGAGAGGGGAGGGTAGAGGAGGGCAGAGGAGAGAGGAGAAGAGGGCAGAGTGATTGTGAGATCAACATAAAAGTAATGTGGAAAGAAGAGAAATGTTACAGGTATCTTCTGCAGGTTTCAAGTAAAATCAAAGCCTTACATTGAGTTCAATACTTGATTTGAATGCTTTTTAATACTTTGTAATACCTCACAGATATCCTTATACATATAGGCAATACAATTATATCTGAATATAAAGAGTATATAATAAAAAAATAAAGAGTATGTGCAGGTGAGGGTCTAACTGGCCTGATATACGCCATACGCTGTAAACCGAAGTAGTCTGTAGCCTAACTGGTCCCAGCAGGTAGCAGCTCTGTAGCCTAACTGGTCCTAACTGGTCCCAGCAGGTAGCAGCTCTGTAGCCTAACTGGTCCTAACAGGTCCCAGCAGGTAGCAGCTCTGTAGCCTAACTGGTCCTAACTGGTCCCAGCAGGTAGCAGCTCTGTAGCCTAACTGGTCCTAACTGGTCCCAGCAGGTAGCAGCTCTGTAGCCTAACTGGTCCTAACTGGTCCCAGCAGGTAGTAGTCTGTAGCTTAACTGGTCCTAACTGGTCCCAGCAGGTAGCAGCTCTGTAGCCTAACTGGTCCTAACTGGTCCCAGCAGGTAGCAGCTCTGTAGCCTAACTGGTCCTAACTGGTCCCAGCAGGTAGTAGTCTGTAGCCTAACTGGTCCCAGCAGGTAGCAGCTCTGTAGCCTAACTGGTCCTAACTGGTCCCAGCAGGTAGTAGTCTGTAGCCTAACTGGTCCCAGCAGGTAGCAGCTCTGTAGCCTAACTGGTCCTAACTGGTCCTAACTGGTAGCAGCTCGTTCCACTCACCTGTGTTCTGCTGGCAGGCAGCTTCTTCCCTCCCCTTCCTTTCACTGGAATCTCCTTTCCCCTTCTGTGAGGTCAGAGAGGGAAGAGTAACCAAACTACATCGTTAAGTAACAAGAGAATACAGCAGTGACTACATCATTAAGTAACATTCTGTCTAATTATTACAGACTGATTTCCAACCGTAGAAGACTAGCAACAATAAGGCTGGCTAGGCATAACGTTAGCTTCTAGCTTCACTACGTTAGCTTCTAGCTTCACTACGTTAGCTTCTAGCTTCACTACGTTAGCTTCTTCTCGACACTGACGAACAGTAGAAAGGCGTGGCAACCAGTGGAGTGTCTCAGCCAATCACAGCACGACATCAGGCAATACGCCACGCTACTGGGCGGGGTTTGGAGGACGCGGTTCAACTAGTAGGGCAGTGAAAATAAATATTGAATAGTTCCATTTGAATCAAATCGATTCTTAAAATCCGAAGATTTATCTTTTCTAGTAATATTAATTATTAATTAGGGCGTTTTCTCATTAGGAACAATTGCTCCGTTCCGTCCCGAGAGCGATATGAGGCGCGCTTGTTTCTGACGGAGAATGCGTCCCAGCTCGCTGCCCACCTCTCCAATCCCGACTGGATAACAGGGCTAGCATATATAGACTCATTCTCTTCTTCTAAACTACATGCTATACTATGTTATTTGATACTATCTTGTCTAGCACAGTCTCTGGAGCGTAACAGTAAGAAGCATTTTGTATGAAAGTATTCTGTACTTCTGTATGACAACTATTAAAGAAACTTGAAACTTGAAACTAGACTTTGTGATATCGGCAAATATTGTATCGTATTGTGATGAAACTGGTGATTCCCACCACTACTGTTCACCAGTGTATTGTAATCTGGTGTGATTTTGCGCAAGCTCTCTTATATGCTGTCTCTTTGCTTTTTGCGCCTCTTGTCCCGTGGCGAAATAAATTGGGTGGCGGATTTGCGGTGCGGAAACATATGGGTGATTTTGCGCAAGGCTCCCACACTCGCGCCCGTATTCCAATCCGCGCAATAATATTCACAGGGATATGTCTCGTCATGCGAAACAAGTTCCCAATGCATTGTCCCGTGGGATTATGCGCCCCGCGATGAAATTAATTGAGGGGCGGATTTGCGGTGATGGCGAAATATTGCCAAGTAGTAGAGAGAGACGTTAAGCGCTCGGCTGAATTGAAACACAGCTTCCCTTGTTGGAGCAGGTTTTACAGACTCTCACAATCCCAAACGGACCTAAATAATATTTTTAAATTGAAGTATGAATACAACTCTATTCTGGGCAGAAGCACTTGTTACAGCAAGCCTCTTCCGTGTTTTGGTACAGTTGTTTTCACATTTGCAATCGTTCCGTCGCCGGGGGGATGCTGATTCGCTCCCCAAACCATCTTTTCAAGTGGTCCCGATTATCCGCCCCCGGGGACGGAACGTAGTGTTCTCATTACACTACTTTTGGGGCAATCGTGCTCGGACTCGGCCCCGGATGCCTAGTGAGAAAGCACCCTTAGTCAATCAATAGATTTTCTTTAATGTGTTAATCACATGATTTTGCTTGCATTAATCTCGTTAGTTAGGAGTATTGAAAAGACTTGGGGGTGGTCTTACCCTTTCCCTGCTCCCACGGACACCACCTGCATGTTGAACCCCCCTCTCCCACGGATTGGTTTGTTCCCAGCCCACTGTCCGACCACCATGCCGGCTATCTCCAACTTCCCCCCCTGGGGGGGGATGGACTGAATACCTGATGGGGAGAGAAGAAGAGAGGGTTGATGATGAGGGAGGAAGAGATCGATGATGAGGAAGGAGGAGATTGATGATGAGGGAGGAAGAGATCGATGAAGGAGGAAGAGATTGATGATGAGGGAAGAAGAGGAAGAGATTGATGATGAGGGAAGAAGAGGAAGAGATTGATGATGAGGGAGGAAGAGATCGATGAAGGAGGAAGAGATTGATGAGGGAGGAAGAGGAAGAGATTGATGATGAGGGAGGAAGAGATCGATGATGAGGGAGGAAGAGATCGATGATGAGGGAGGAAGAGATCGATGATGAGGGAGGAAGAGATCGATGATGAGGGAGGAAGAGATCGATGATGAGCTTTGATTAAGCTTATCAGGGACAACCTCAAGAGTATTTGTCTCAGATTTTTATACACTATTTTTTTCTTATCTACTTTTTCTCCCCATTTTCTATTTTTCTCCCATCCCAATTTCGTATTATCCAATTCTACCCTCCCCTGTCTCGAACGTTGTTAGACCATGCCTCCCACTGGTCGGCTGCAATGTGGACGAAGCCTTGCATCATGTGTCCCCTCTGGTACACGAGGAGGCAGCCGTCGCATATTTTCACCTGCACAGCGCGATCTCTCAGTGGCGAGGAGTAACGCGTGGTCGGCTCACGCTGCCCCCGATACTTCCTGATTCTGCTGTACAGGCGCACCAACCGACCTGTAGGAGTCGCTGTCCACAACGTCCGATCCCCACCCACCGGCTTTCCCACCCCCTAATACTGCCAATTGTATTAGTATGAACGACCAGCCAAGCCGGTAGCAACGGCGAGAGCTGGGCTCGAATTTTTATACACTCTTAACCTCTTAATTCTTTCTCTGGGAATGGGATATGGCTATGTGCTGCCATGCATTAAACCACTGGGGTCGGTCACATTTTTTGCAGGGTTATAATATTTTCTATATTATAGCTATGGATGCAATACTATGGCCCATTTGGCATCGAGTATCTATCATTCAAGATGTGAAAAAGAAAGAATTTTTCCATACATACATACCGGTACATTCCCGTTTTATACCGTGGTGAATATAAGTATGGTTTTAGAGCGGTTTAGGGTAATTCCTGGGAGGCTAGTAATAGCCCGATACATGTATTATATTAAATCCATTAGCATTTCGTCCCTACACACGCTACACTAAAAAATTCAAATGCATATGATCGGTATTATGTTCCATCATGAAAGCATGAAAAGGGGGGGGTCGTTTCTGATTAATTAAAAAATTTTAAACTTCGATTATTTTTTTTATGTTCGAAGCTTGTGCCATCGAACGAAGCTTCGAAGTATTTAAGACAGCCCTACCGGCATCCATACAACAAAGTGGGGGGAGTGGGGGAGGAAATGTCTTTTGTGGTGTTTATTTTTACTCTGTATTTATTATTATTTCTGTTATTGTAATTAATATTATTGAAGTATTGCATTGTGATGTCTTATGTATTATTGTATTGTGTTTTGAAAAAAGGAAAATAAAAAAAGGTTTGATTAAAAAATTATAATAATAATAGTTTCTGCGAATATCATTTAATGACGAAAGATATAACGGAACGTAGACCAATCACTCATATTGTCTGGGACCAAAATCGGTCACGCCCCATTTTGCGCGACATCAAGGCTTTTTTTTACCGTCAGCGTTTGGGAATTTCATGTCGACAGGTAGATGAAGTGAAATTATACTTATTTTAGAATATAGATATCAAATTTCATGAGTATTCATCTATATTTAGTCATCTAAAGACTATTAGATATGAACCTATGTACCCGTAAAAAGTGGGAATCTCTAGAATGTGTTTTGGGCGACGGTGTTTACGGAAGTGCGGGTAGCCTCTCAGGTTGACGTTATACTATAACTTACACAACACTTTCTGTTGTCAGTAGATGGCAGCATTGGTTTAAAATTAAAAGGTGAAAATGTGAAAACTACTAAATGAATACAATTCCCAAGACCTTTAGCACAGGTCACAGGTCACAGGTCTATTCTTTGACGCGATCTGAACAGCGTTAAACTATTAATGGGACCCCGAGTACAGTGATCGAGAATGGTCACCCAATTATCTTAACAAAAGTGCATCATTAGCATTATGTTTATTGTCTAAACGGGAACATAATGGTACAATTTAAGATTTGAATGTTATCCGCATATAAAGGACAAATAAAACATCGTCAATTTGTAAGAAACCTCAATGAAAACGGCGCAGGGTAAGTTATATTCGCTATTGTTATGAAAATGTGATAGAATCCTATAAAAATGTGGACGCATTTGGTCACCGTGACGTTATGTCCCCTTGTTACATAAGGCTCTACATACCTGGGAAGGCTCTCGGTCGGTGCTGGGCCAGGTGGTGAGGATGATGAGGGTGATGATGATGAGGAGGCATGTTTCCCATCGAACGAGGGGGGTATAGGGGGGGCATGGGGTAGAAGGGGGGCACCATGGAGGGGGACAGGAAGGCGGGGGGTGGGAGGGGCGGGGGAGGAGGAGGAGGCCGGGATAGGTTGATGCCCTCGAGGATCGCCTGCCGCATCTTCTCCACCCGGGAGACCAGCTCCTCCTGAGGACAGAGAGAAACCAGTTAGAGACCAGCTCCTCCGGAGGACAGAGAGAAACCAGTTAGAGACCAGCTCCTCCTGAAGACAGAGAGAAACCAGTTACAGAGACCAGCTCCTCCTGAAGACAGAGAGAAACCAGTTAGAGACCAGCTCCTCCTGAAGACAGAGAGAAACCAGTTAGAGAAACCAGATCCTTCTGAAGATAAACCAGTTCCAGCGGCTCCTGAAGGAGAAACCAGTTCCAGCGGCTCCTGAAGGAGAAACCAGTTCCAGCTGCTCCTGAAGGAGAAACCAGTTCCAGCTGCTCCTGAAGGAGAAACCAGTTCCACACCAGATCCTTGGTAGAACAGCACGCATCCCTCCAACATGATTAATGACTCTAGCCTGCTTTATGTTTCATCATGTTACTATAACAATGTTGGGGTTTGAGTCAAATTATTATTGCTTTGGTGAAGTGATAGTTATTGCAGGTGAATGTGTGTGGAGCAAATGTGCTGTTGTCGATGGTTATCAGAGCTTGGTGAGTACCTGTCTCTACACACCTGTCTCTACACACCTGTCTCTACACACCTGTCTCTACACACCTGTCTCTACACACCTGTCTCTACACACCTGTCTCTACACACCTGTCTCTACACACCCGTCTCTACACACCTGTCCCTCACATGTCTCTACACACCTGGCTCTACACACCTGTCCCTCACATGTCTCTACACACCTGTCTCTACACACATGGCGCTACACACCTGTCTCTACACACCTGTCCCTCACATGTCTCTACACACCTGTCCCTCACATGGCTCTACACACATGGCTCTACACACCTGTCCCTCACATGGCTCTACACACCCGTCTCTACACACCCGTCTCTACACACCCGTCTCTACACACCTGTCTCTACACACCTGTCTCTACACACCTGTCTCTACACACCTGTCTCTACACACCTGTCTCTACACACCTGTCTCTACACACCTGTCTCTACACACCCGTCTCTACACACCTGTCTCTACACACCTGTCTCTACACACCCGTCTCTACACACCTGTCTCTACACACCTGTCCCTCACATGGCTCTACACACCTGTCTCTACACACCTGTCTCTACACACCTGTCTCTACACACCTGTCTCTACACACCTGGCTCTACACACCTGTCTCTACACACCTGTCTCTACACACATGGCTCTACACACCTGTCTCTACACACCTGTCCCTCACATGGCTCTACACACCTGTCTCTACACACCTGTATCTACACACCTGTCTCTACACACCTGTCTCTACACACCTGTATCTACACACCTGTCCCTCACATGGCTCTACACACCTGTCTCTACACACCTGTCTCTACACACCTGTCTCTACACACCTGTCTCTACACACCTGTATCTACACACCTGTCCCTCACATGGCTCTACACACCTGTCTCTACACACCTGTCTCTACACACCTGGCTCTACACACCCGTCTCTACACACCTGTCTCTACACACCTGTCTCTACACACCTGTCCCTCACATGTCTCTAACCCTAACACATGTCCAGCAGTGTCAGTGTCTCTACACACCTGTCCCTCGCACCTGTCCAGCAGTGTCTCAGTGTCTCTACACACCTGTCCCTCGCACCTGTGCAGCAGTGTCTCAGTGTCTCTACACACCTGTCCCTCGCACCTGTGCAGCAGTGTCTCAGTGTCTCTACACACCTGTCCCTCGCACCTGTGCAGCAGTGTCTCAGTGTCTCTACACACCTGTCCCTCGCACCTGTGCAGCAGTGTCTCAGTGTCTCTACACACCTGTCCCTCGCACCTGTGCAGCAGTGTCTCAGTGTCTCTACACACCTGTCCCTCGCACCTGTGCAGCAGTGTCTCAGTGTCTCTACACACCTGTCCCTCGCACCTGTGCAGCAGTGTCTCAGTGTCTCTACACACCTGTCCCTCGCACCTGTGCAGCAGTGTCTCAGTGTCTCTACACACCTGTCCCTCGCACCTGTCCAGCAGTGTCTGTGTCTCTACACACCTGTCCCTCGCACCTGTGCAGCAGTGTCTCAGTGTCTCTACCAGGGTTTCCGTTAGAAAAAATTGTTGTCGGTCTCCGTGACCTGCAAGATTTCAATCTACCGGACAAATGAGATTAATTCCGGTCATAGTTTAGAATAAAGAATGTCATCCTCAAGGCATGTAGATTTATAATATTATTACTTAAAACTAGGCTACTTTTGCGTATACAGTCATTAATTAATATATTCCAAATAAAATAAGTCCCTCGATACTCCGTGCTGCTGCTGACTTGAACTAAAATAGACCGCGTATGTGGGCAGTCGGTCCGACACTAAACAGCAGTCTGTTATAATCACATTTTTATGAGCTAACGAATTCCGTTATATTGGACATTTGTATTAATTATATCAAGCGAAGAACTGAGAAAGCAGAGAGACGGCAACATTATCGTGGTTTGCGTGACGACTCTCTCCACCTCGCAACGACTTATTTGCAAAGAGTATGGCGCTGCAGAGAAGCTGATTCAGCTGTTATTGGCTCTTTTCTGGGAACCGCACAACAGCGCCCCCCACCCAACATTGGCTGAAAATGGCCGAATTGGAGTACTGATGGAATACTGCATTGTGCCGTTGCCTCTCTGGCTCTGCAGCTTCACATGCACTCGCACACCCAGCACTAAGCTCTCGCCGACAACGTCGTTGTCATTATTAGAAGCAACGAGGAAACAAATGTAATGATCGTTTCGTTCATCGCATAGGCTATTTAATTTTAGCCTATTTTAATACAATTCAAATAATCAAATTGTGCTTAGACTCAGGGAATTATTTTCACCGGACATTAAGACCGGAGATATTAAATAAGTCGGACTTCAACAGATTTTGCCGGTCAAAAACCGGTAATTACCGGCTAACGGAAACGCTGGTCTCTACACACCTGTCCCTCGCACCTGTCCAGCAGTGTCTGTGTCTCTACACACCTGTCCCTCGCACATGTCCAGCAGCGCCCCTCTGTCTCGGGCAGCCCGGGCCAGCTTGCTCTGGAACAGCTTGCCGTCGAAGAAGCCCCAGGGGCAGCAGTGTTCCCACGGTAACGGCTGGCCGCACACGTCGTTGACGAAGAGTGCTGTGTCGACGCCGGCCATGAAGAGGGAGGCGAGCTGCACCCCCCGTACATCCAGCTTCTCCACCTGCAGAGTGACATACTGTCATTAATACACCACCCAGCTTCTCCACCTGCAGAGTGACATACTGTCATTAATACACCACCCAGCTTCTCCACCTGCAGAGTGACATACTGTCATTAATACACCACCCAGCTTCTCCACCTGCAGAGTGACATACTGTCATTAATACACCACCCAGCTTCTCCACCTGCAGAGTGACATACTGTCATTAATACACCACCCAGCTTCTCCACCTGCAGAGTGACATACTGTCATTAATACACCACCCAGCTTCTCCACCAGCAGAGTGACATACTGTCATTAATACACCACCCAGCTTCTCCACCTGCAGTGACATACTGTCATTAATACACCACCCAGCTTCTCCACCTGCAGAGTGACACTGTCATTAATACACCACCCAGCTTCTCCACCTGCAGTGACATACTGTCATTAATACACCACCCAGCTTCTCCACCTGCAGAGTGACATACTGTCATTAATACACCACCCAGCTTCTCCACCTGCAGAGTGACATACTGTCATTAATACACCACCCAGCTTCTCCACCTGCAGAGTGACATACTGTCATTAATACACCACCCAGCTTCTCCACCAGCAGAGTGACATACTGTCATTAATACACCACCCAGCTTCTCCACCTGCAGAGTGACATACTGTCATTAATACACCACCCAGCTTCTCCACCTGCAGAGTGACATACTGTCATTAATACACCACCCAGCTTCTCCACCTGCAGAGTGACATACAGTCATTAATACACCACCCAGCTTCTCCACCTGCAGAGTGACATACTGTCATTAATACACCACCCAGCTTCTCCACCTGCAGAGTGACATACTGTCATTAATACACCACCCAGCTTCTCCACCTGCAGAGTGACATACTGTCGTTAATACACCACCCAGCTTCTCCACCTGCAGAGTGACATACTGTCATTAATACACCACCCAGCTTCTCCACCTGCAGAGTGACATACTGTCATTAATACACCACCCAGCTTCTCCACCTGCAGAGTGACATACTGTCATTAATACACCACCCAGCTTCTCCACCTGCAGAGTGACATACTGTCATTAATACACCACCCAGCTTCTCCACCTGCAGAGTGACATACTGTCATTAATACACCACCCAGCTTCTCCACCTCAGGGCTCTACACTAACCTTTTTCACTAGGGGCACAGGTGCTCCTAAATGAAAAAATTTAGGAGCACACAAAGAAATTTAGGAGCACCCAAAAATATTTAGGAGCACAGTGAAAATATTTCAAGTAACAGAGTTTATTTTTTTTTCAAAAATAAATGTATATTTGTACTGTGCGTGCATGTGTGTAAATTAGCTCTTGCTACAACCCTGCATGTTTACATTTTGTATTTTGTACTTGATGTTCATTAACATGTGCTGTCCCTATCAAATAAACTATCAAATCAAACTACTGCTACAAAAGGTTCAGTCACTTAACTTTAGCCCCTTTTATGCATACAATGCCTATGTTTTGGCTGTGTTGCTCTTCTAGAAAAATAATCCTTTCAGGGTTGCCTATTGAAATACTGTACACTTTCCTACTGTACACTTTCCTGATTAATTGAAAATGGGGGACCCTGATGTAAACAAGACGAAAGTCTTTCTCTGGTCTGCATCCCCTTAACAATTGTGTGTATTGAGCTGTACTGTATTGTACCCATTCTGCAATCTGTTAATAAAGTTTTCAATCAATCAATCAATCACACCTCCAGTACAGAAACATTGTTTGAGTTTGCGTGTCAGGTAGACCATTGATTGACAGTCGAGTCTGCCAATTACATCACATCGCTTGCACTCCGGCGCTGCAGCTGGACCCATTGCCCACCTCTGCTGTTGATAACGCTAGCCAAGTTATTATACACACAGATACACAGTGGGCCAGTGACTTTGGTGTAGGGGTGTAACAATGCATCGATCCTAAGGGGGAAATTCAACTGCATCGATTTGAAAATGTTAGAATAGATTATCGCAATTTTAATGTGTACACGTTATGTTATTGTCATGTCCGTTACAGCCAACACACCGACATACGCTACTGCATCAACGTTATGATTAACAAAGCAAGGCATTCGTTTGGTTGCATTAACGTTATATTACTATTGCTATCGATAAATCTAGGTGTTCTAAAATCTATTGCTATTGGTAAGAGAGAGACTATAATAAGTTGGTGTCTCGGAAAACGAGAGCCCTGATCGCGGAGTTTCAGGAAGTAAACAAGCTAAATGAGAGCTTCCGATTGGTCATTTGCTTTATTTCCCATGAAACCAGTCACTTCACTCTACTGTGATTGGACCGTTGGCTTGAGTGCAATGTGGGACTTGTAGTTTTTTAACGATCTCGCAGAGGAGGAAAAAAAAGACGAGAGAGGCTATAATCTGTATTCGCACAGCGTGCGCGTAATTGATTTTTACGGTTCGCATACAAATATTTTTAGGGGCATATGCGAGCAATTTGGTCGCACTGTAGAGCCCTGCACCTGCAGAGTGACATACTGTCATTAATACACCACCCAGCTTCTCCACCTGCAGAGTGATATACTGTCATTAATACACCACCCAGCTTCTCCACCTGCAGAGTGACATACTGTCATTAATACACCACCCAGCTTCTCATATGTGAATAAATGTGGTTATCTTTGAACCTCTGTTGTCAAGCCTCGTCAATATAATACCCCCCCTTTCCTCACTAATTGAACTGGTGTCATGGAGTCACTCCGCTGTGAGCGTTTCCAGGGTTAGCGGCTAATGCTAGTTAACTTAGCGGCTAATGTGGACATGGCAAGGATGCAAAGCATGTTAGACACATTGGACATTGCTCGCGCTGGTCTGTGTCTATTATGAAATGACACTTGCGTGTCATTTAAGGTCGTTCCACGTTCCATACAACATTGTCAACATTTCTATATCAATAACTAAAGGTGTGCCACAGGGTTCAATTCTAGGTCCTGTCCTCTTCACTATTTATATTATTGATATTGTGTCTTCGCTGAATGGTAAATGAGGGAAACCTCAGTTGCTTTTTGAGTTTAAATAAAGGTTTGAAATGAAAAATGTAAATGCTACTAGAATGCTGCGCATTTCCACCCAACATACAAAATTCCACAGGGTGGGAAATTAACACCAGCCCACCAATCACACGCTACCTGGTCAGTAGTGTCATCAGCTCTAGTATATCAACTCCTCCCCTGGTCTGTAGTGTCAGTAGCGTCTGTAGCGCCAGCTGTGTCTGTAGCGCCAGCTGTGTCTGTAGTGTCTGTTGTGTCAGTAGCCTCTCAGCTCTAGTATAACAGAACACTGTCTCTGGTGGATCCAGTCTGAACTGCAGCTACTCTGGCAGCACACAGGGGATTAAAGCAAAAATCTCCTGACTGAACTTTTTTTCAGGCCAAGTCATATTCTTATTTTAACCTCCACTATATATATTTATTTAATAGCGTTAGCGTTTTAAGGGAACTAGATCATTTTGAACATCTTTTCTATTGCCAGTTTGCTTTTACGTAATATCAATGCCGTTTTCAATTCATTAAATTAAACTGATTGCAAGGGTCGACTGACTTTGTCATACAAATAAACAAATCTACATACTGTAACTTTTCAGTATAGTGTATAGTTAAAATTATGTATCGTCTATAGCTCAAATTCAGTATTGTGTATAGTTCAAATTCAGTATTGTGTATAGTTCAAATTCAGTATTGTGTATAGTTCAAATTATGTATTGTCTATAGTTCAAATTATGTATAGTTAAAATTATGTATCGTGTATAGGGCAAATACAGTAAAACGATAACATTTTAAAACTCTGTCCTGTAACATTTTATATGTTTAAACTTTAAAGAGAATGTAGCGTAGATCAGCCTATGATTTATGGTAAAGTCATTTCCCTTCTTCAGGCAAAGACATTCTTATTTTAACCTCCACTGTATATCTTTACTTAATAGCATTAGCTAAAAGGAAAAGACAACCCGTATCAGGGTCTGACAGCACTACAATTACATTTTCATATCATAACAACAGGCTGAGACTCACCGGTAGAGCCGTCGCGCCGCCGCTAACCCTTCAATAAGCTTTGTGGTCCGGGCATGAATGTGTCCATACATCCATTTAGTTAGATCTCATCCAACACTGTCTGAATGTATCTTGCAATTATTATACATTTCCGACGACAAACTATTAGTGCAATCTGGTCTCTCAAGTCGCTGCGCCCTGCCGATTGCTCGCCAATGACTATGCTTGGCGTGGCATTTGACGATATTTGACGCCTCTGATTGGCTCAATTTAGTTTCAATCTGTATGCATCTACAAATCATATTATACCAGGTTAAAATCCGTCACGACTCCGAATCAAATGACGGAACTCCGAATCAAATTGACGGAAATCCGTCTCAAGATGGAACGCTTTAATGCCTGAGCACATTAACAGTAGTAGGTGGTGTAGTGGTTAACACTGTCGCCTCACAGCAAGAAGGTCCAGGGT
>NC_140181.1:18035421-18120894 GCF_963971535.1 Notolepis coatsorum
AACACGTCGTAATTTTTCGGCTGATTTATTAATAGTTTTCAAATAAACGCTAGATTATCGATAGTATATGTGTACTTATGCACGCTAGAGAAGCAGGCTGAAAAATCGATTATCCATGCCGTGGTCAGCGTTAACGTTATGCACACACACACGTTGTGATGGCGGAGAAAAAAACATCTGATTAACCCAAGACTGGTAAAATAGAGTCCTTACCTCACATCAGATGTTCTGCAAAAAGATTAATCCAATTCCTGATCGCCATTCCAAATATTGATCGCGTTTATTGATCTAACGTTATAGCATCAAAACACATAATCGACGCTGCTCCGAGCCTCCCCAGTGAATGTGGTAACAACTACTGCTTGCCCGAGAAGGAAAACCCCGGGACCCGAGTTTTTTTCCTGATGCAGTCCCATCCAATCCAATCCAATGATGTGCAATACTATCCGGGAGACGATAGGCGGCGGTATTTGCCCTTTGAGCTCAGACCCATTCCCAATGATAACATCAGGCTGGATGGATGAAAAATGAATGGATATTGCTAATAAAAGAAATAACGATTAAAACCTGAGTTTTCTCTGGTTTTCTCGGGTCTTGGCACTCAACGCATGGCAAGTTAACCCGACTAATCTTGTGGTTAGCACTGAATGGGTTAATCACAGTAATGTTGGCGAGCTAGCAAAATTATACATACATCGGTTTTCATATAAATCAATCTTCACTAAGGTCGCTTTCACATATAGTTTTGGTGGACTCGGTGCGGTTCTGGGGGTGAAGTTGCAACATTGTTGCATTCTTCATTTGGTTCGCCTGCGTTCACATAAGAGAAATCTGTCAGCGGACCGAGACCTTCTGAACAATGTCACGCGGTCGAAAAGGGCGCTTGTCTATTGGACAGTGGAAATGTGTGTGTGGCTGCAAGCCGTGTGTGCGCGCGCGCATGTGTGTGTCTGTGTGTGCTGTCTGCGAGCCCTCCAGATCAGCGGAGCGAGTTTTGACATGGCATTGATCCATTGTTCTATTGAAGCACATTACCACCATCCTCTCGCTAAATAACTTGTAGACCAATAATAATAATATAATAATAATAATAATAATAATAATAATAATAATAGTATTGACGTGGCATTGACCCATTATTAATGCCGTGCGCCTCGGTAATAATAATAAGCCGCGTTTTTCTTCCTTCTTCCCAAGATGCACAGTTAGATATATAGCTATATAGATAGATAGCTAGATAGCTAGATAGCTAGATAGCTAGATAGATAGATAGAGAGATTAGATGCAGTGTGCTTGTTTTGCAGTGAGTGCTGCAAGCAGTGGTAATAATAATCACTTCCTATATTTGGTTCGCGTTTGGTCCGCTGAAGCCGAACCGAGACCTACGTTTTCAGGCGGACTAGAGTTCGCCTGCTTGGTCCGCGGACCGAGTTCGACGCGCATTCACGCAGACCCGAAAAACCGGACTATCGAATTCTGGTCCGAAAGTCCGGACCAAACAGCCCCTGTGTGAAAGCGACCTAAGACATTAAAACGGTGGTGCGGCACGGTCTACGGAGACGCAGAAAAAAGCTACCAAATCCATTCAGAGACAACTCTGAGACTGACTAGCATCGCACGTAACAAGTCTCAGGGCTAGATCCACAAAGAATGGATTGCACGAATTGCACCCTTACTTACAATTCATTATGAATTGAAAATGGGGGACCCTGATGTAAACAAGACGAAAGTCTTTCTCTGGTCTGCATCCCCTTAACTCATTCAACACCAGTCACGAGTATAGTCGGGTTAACTCGCCGACCGTTCAGCGCCAATCACGAGTATAGTCGGGTTTTAATCGTCATTTCTTTTATTAGCGATATCCACTCACTTACTTCCATCCAGCCTGATGTTATCATTGGGAATGGGTCTGAGCTCGCAAAAGGGCAAATACCGTCACCTACGCCTTCCAGCTGGTATTGCACTCCATTAGAAATGGTGTAGTTTCTTTTCTGGGACGATCTGAGCCGTGCGGGCGGGGTTTAAATACTCAGGCGAGGTAGGGCTTTACAACGATGGCATGGAACAGTAACCCCGCCCGCCCATTCAGGTGTAACGCTCGGTAATGTGGGAAGGACCTCCATGAGCAGTATTTGGAATGGCGATCAGATAATTAGGGATGGGAATCGAAAACCCGTTGGGAACCGGTTCCTAATTGGCCGATGCCTGGAACCGTGTGCCTCCCGTGACTTTCGATTCCCTTATCGCTGCCAGGTTTTCAAAACAACGTTAGCGTTAGCATGTAGCCATGGCAGACTTATTTGATTCCTTAAGGGCTCGAAATTGCCTGGATTTTGGTAATATGCTCCCGAAATGCTCCCGCTGTTTGGCTACTTCTATGTGCAGTGAAAACTACTTGAATGCTTTAGAACCTAGTCATTGATTTAGGTCAGGGTGAGCTAAAATTAGCCGCTAATTAGCCGCTAACGAGCTAACGCTATCTAGCGTGAGCTAACGCTATTTAATCAAGCTCACAAAGAGAGATAAACAGCTGACAGTAGGGCTGCACGATTTTGGGAAATAATCTAATTGCGATTATTCTGACAGATATTGCGATTGCGATGCGATTATAACATATTTAAAAAAAAATTTACAAGAAGAATGTTGCTGCTTTCTGTAGTCGGGTCCCAACTGCAAAATTACTGTATTACCCTGTATTATACACTTTTACTATCATGTAGACTATTCTGCTTTGTGTTTACATGTGATGTATTGTATACATGCACATTTATTATGTTCTTGTGTGATGTATCGCACATTTTATTGCTGTGTGATGTATTGCAAATGTTATTGCTGTCATCTTGGCCAGGTCTACCTTGCAAAGGAGATCTTGTATCTCAATGGGACTTCCTGGTTAAATTTAATAAAAAAAAAAAAAAAAAAATTAATTGCAGGCTTGGCGATTTGATAATTGCATCATTCCAAATCGCGATTTCGATTAAAAAACGATTAATCGTGCAGCCCTAGCTGACAGCGGATAGTACAGGTACAAATACAATAAAACAGCAGGTGGGGGCTGTTGTGTAAACCTTGTACTCTTTAGTTCACATATAATAAGAGCTGCAGTGTTTATTTACAAGTCTACACTGTAAGCCAGGAAGTACCATGGTGGTGCAACATACAAATGTGTCCGTGTAGCAACACAAGCCAATACCTTAAAGGACAGGGGCCCGGGGAGGGAGCTCTGTCTCTGTGTCTGTGTGTGTGTGTGTGTGTGTGTGTGTGTGTGTGTGTGTGTCAGGGTTTCCGTTAGAATTTTTTTTTGCAGGTCTGAGTGTCCGGTAGATTTCAATCTACCGGACAAATGGGATAAATTCCGGTCAGAGTTTATTGAGCTTAAAAACAATCGATAGACCTATATAAAGAATGACATCATCAAGGCATTTATAATATTTTAACTTAAAACTAGGCTACTTTTGCGTATCAGTCATTAATATATTCCAAATAAAATAAGTCCCTCGAGACTTCGTGCTGCTGCTGCCGACTTGAGGTGTCGGTGGGCAGTCTGCCCGACCTTAATAAACAGCAGTCTGTTATAATCACATTTTTATGAGCTAACTAATTCCGTTATATTGGACATTTGTATTAATTATATCAAGCGAAGAACTGAGAAATTTGGCACCGCTGTGTCAGCGCGAGCTGGCTGCTGATATATTTACGTGAAGCATGGAGCACTTGGAGCAGGCAGAGCAGAGCAGTGGTGTCAGCAGCGCCCCCACCCAACAGCTGAATTGCCAATGGCTGAATTGGAGTACTGCACCCTGCCAAGCCATGCTTCACGTAAATATATCAGCAGCCAGCTCGCGCTGACAGCAGGATGTCATTATTAGACCGGCTGCTTGGTGAGATTGTTTCGTTCATCGCATAGGCTATATAATTTTAGCCTATTTTAATACAATTCAAATAATCTAATTGTGTTTAGAGGGAATTATTTTCACCGGACATTATGACCGGAGAGATTAAATATGTCGGACTTCAACAGATTTTGCCAGTCAAATACCGGTAATTACCGGCTAACGGAAACGCTGGTGTGTGTGTGTGTGTGTGTGTGTGTGTGTGTGTGTGTGTGTGTGTGTGTGTGTGTGTGTGAGACAGAAGTCGGAGGAATAACAACCTGTTATTCAATAGATTAAATTAGTTTAAGAATAAAAAAATAAATACATTTTAAGAGAATCTCAAATACATTATTTTATTTAAGTGTAGGCTATAGTTAATGTTTTATTTTTTACAGTTTTTGTATTTTTCTGACATGGGGGCTCAACAATAAATGACAATCAGAAATGTCAAGTTGCATGTTGTTATTCTAACCAGCTTAGACCCCTACGCTCTGCATCTTCTGGCCGCCTCAGACCTACTCCTATCCAAGCTCCGGGAGGGTCATCAAAGAGAAGTCGCCTATTCTCAGTCCTTGCCCCACAATGGTGGAATGAACTACCCACCCCAGTTAGGACAGCCGAATCACGTCCAATCTTTCGCCGTCGACTAAAGACGCACTTCTTCAACCATTATCTAAATAAAAAAAAATATATCTAACCCTAACTAACCGTACTGTCATGCACTTGTCCTAATAAACTAACCTACACTGTAGCACTCAACACTTTGATGAACATTGTTGCTCAGCTGATAGAGTTGTGCCCTTCCTGATGGCTTGTCGTACAGAACTTGTAAGTCGCTTTGGATAAAAGCGTCAGCTAAATGACTAAATGTAAATGTAGTTCTGTTGCATTTCCAATTTATTTATGTAAATTATAAATTGATCAGGTATCGATAAGGGTATCGATAAAGAATCGAATCGATAAGCAGAATCGATAATGGAATCGTATCGATAAAATCCTATCAATTCCCATCCCTACAGATAATTGGATTATTTCTTTTGCATTACATCAGATACCAGGTAAGGACTCTATATATAAAATCTTGCGTTGATCTGATATTTCCTTCTACCCCGATCGCGGCTGTCTGTGTGTGTGTGTGTGGCTGTGTGCCGTTGGGTGCAGGAGGGGACTGGGGGAGCCTCGCGCTACGAGGCCCTTTTCATTCGAGGAAGGATAATAACGATGATCTAGCGTTGATTTCAGGATGATTAGATAATCAGGCGAAAAATGACAACGTGTTTAGTGTATTCCACTAAAGGGCTATTTTCGCGTCTTTTCCTGGGATTACTAAGAATCACCAAAACTATATTCATATTCATAACGGAAATGTACGGATGAAAAAACAATCCGTTTTGTACATGTTGACTGGAAGCAACTCACTGATAATCGACGGGTGTATTAGACCCATAGCTATAAGATATATTTTAAGCACTCGCAAATCTCGCAGTGTTAACAATTGTGTGCATTGAGCCGTACTGTATTGTACCCATTCTGCAATCTGTTAATAAAATGTTCATTCAATCAATCACCTTGTTAATATTTATTTACCTAATTTATGTGCAATCGTTTAATTTCAGCTCAGTG
Source organism: Notolepis coatsorum (assembly GCF_963971535.1). Taxonomy (NCBI): domain Eukaryota; kingdom Metazoa; phylum Chordata; class Actinopteri; order Aulopiformes; family Paralepididae; genus Notolepis; species Notolepis coatsorum. Next base: position 18,040,920 of record NC_140181.1, read on the forward strand.
TAGAGAAATGCACCGATACTAACAACCGCCTTACTGCCTATGACGACACTGTTGACACCACATATCCGTGACACGCGCGCCCCTCGAAAACACTAGTAGTGTTGGGGGCCTAGCACCCCCCCTGAAAAAAATCCTAGGGGAAACACTGGTTCTAGTTAATAGCCTAGCTGCAGAGTAGCTAACACTGGACTGATGTGGTCTCTCCTATTGGTTCTAGTTAACAGCCTAGCTGCAGAGTAGCCAACACTGGACTGATGTGGTCTCTCCTCTTAGTTCTAGTTAATAGCCTAGCTGCAGAGTAGCCAACACTGGACTGATGTGGTCTCTCCTCTTGGTTCTAGTTAACAGCCTAGCTGGACTGATGTGTAACACTGGTCCCCTCTTGCAGCGCTACACAGAACAGAGCCCCCTGTACCTTCCAGCGGTCCCCTCTTGCAGCGCTACACAGAACACAGCCCCCTGTACCTTCCAGCGGTCGCCTCTTGCAGCACTACACAGAACACAGCCCCCTGTACCTTCCAGCGGTCGCCTCTTGCAGCGCTACACAGAACACAGCTTCCTGTACCTTCCAGCGGTCCCCTCTTGCAGCGCTACACAGAACAGAGCCCCCTGTACCTTCCAGCGGTCGCCTCTTGCAGCGCTACACAGAACACAGCTTCCTGTACCTTCCAGCGGTCCCCTCTTGCAGCGCTACACAGAACAGAGCCCCCTGTACCTTCCAGCGGTCGCCTCTTGCAGCGCTACACAGAACACAGCCCCCTGTACCTTCCAGCGGTCGCCTCTTGCAGCGCTACACAGAACACAGCCCCCTGTACCTTCCAGCGGTCGCCTCTTGCAGCGCTACACAGAACAGAGCCCCCTGTACCTTCCAGCGGTCGCCTCTTGCAGCGCTACACAGAACACAGCTTCCTGTACCTTCCAGCGGTCCCCTCTTGCAGCGCTACACAGAACAGAGCCCCCTGTACCTTCCAGCGGCCGCCTCTTGCAGCGCTACACAGAACACAGCTTCCTGTACCTTCCAGCGGTCCCCTCTTGCAGCGCTACACAGAACACAGCCTCCTGTACCTTCCAGCGGTCCCCTCTTGCAGCGCTACACAGAACACAGCCCCCTGTACCTTCCAGCGGTCCCCTCTTGCAGCGCTACACAGAACACAGCCCCCTGTACCTTCCAGCGGTCCCCTCTTGCAGCGCTACACAGAACACAGCCTCCTGTACCTTCCAGCGGTCCCCTCTTGCGCAGGGCGAGCCTCTCCAGGCGCCGGTGGGTCTCTGCCAGGCTGAAGAGGACCCCGTAGGCGTACTGTCTGCCCGCGCGGAACAGGAGGGAGGCGGGAGGCAGCTCCGAGTTACACTCGTCTTCTATACAGACCGGCATCTTCATCTCCCCCTGGTAGAGACAAGAGGAACACGCTAGTTACTATATCTGTACATATCTGTATAGATACTATATCTGTACATATCTGTAGATAGTAGATACTATATCTGTACATATCTGTAGATACTATATCTGTACATATCTGTAGATAGTAGATACTATATCTGTAAATATCTGTAGATACTATATCTGTACATATCTGTACATATCTGTAGATACTATATCTGTACATACTATATCTGTACATATCTGTAGATAGTAGATACTATATCTGTACATATCTGTAGATACTATATCTGTACATATCTGTAGATACTATATGTATACATATCTGTAGATACTATATCTGTACATATCTGTAGATACTATATCTGTACATATCTGTAGATACTATATCTGTACATATTTGTAGATACTATATCTGTACATATCTGTAGATACTATATCTATACATATCTGTAGATACTATATCTGTACATATCTGTAGATAGTAGATACTATATCTGTACATATCTGTAGATAATATATCTATACATATCTGTAGATAACATATCTGTACATATCTGTAGATAATATATCTGTACATATTTGTAGAGATATTATATCTGTACATATCTGTAGATACTCAGGGCTCTACGCTAACCTTTTTCCCAAGGAGCACATGTGCTCCTAAATGAAAAAATTTAGGAGCACACAAAGACATTTAGGAGCACACAAAAATATTTAGGAGCACAGTAAAAATATTTCAAGTAAGAGTTTATTTTTAAATAAATTTATATTTGTACTGTGCGTGCATGTGCAAACGGGAACGGGACACACATCTGTGCAATAGCACATACCACCAAAGTCACTGGCCCACTGTGTGCATGTGTGTATCTGCGTATGCAAACGGGAATGGGACACAGACATTTGAACTATTAAGTGATTAATGCCTACTGTGGCAAAGTTGTAGCCAACAACTAGGCATAATAAAAAAGGCAGTGACATTGAACTACTGCTACAAAAGTAAGTCACTTAACTTTAGCTTTTGCCCCTTTTACCCCTTTTATGCATACAATGCCTATGTGTTGGCTAGTGTTGTTCTTCTAGAAGAATAATCCTTTCAGGGTTGCCTATTGAAATACTGTACACCTCCAGTACAGAAACATTGTTTATGAGTTTGCGTGTCAGGTAGACCATTGATTGACAAGTCGATTCTGCCAATTACATCACACCGCTTGCACCCACCTCTGCTGTTGATAACACTAGCCAAGTTAGCACACACACAGATACACACACGCACAGTGGGCCAGTGACTTTGGTGTAGGGGTGTAACAATGCATCGCAATGCATCGATCCTAAGGGGAAAATTCAACTGCATCAATTTGAAAATGTTAGAATCGATTATCGCAATTTTAATGTGTACACTGTAACTGAGGGGTACAATTCCCTGACTGTATGGTTAGATATGATACTTACTACCACTACCTCTTGTACTCTGGCCACCCAGTACTAGGTATAAATAATTATGATAAACACTCCCACCTGATGAAACGGATCCAACACAAATGTACCAAGTCGAAAGTCTGCGTTTAATAATAATACATAGCAAAAGGTATGTACAACGATCACTTAATTACATTTATGATTTGAAATAGTATGCACTTTTATGGCAAATGAGTATTCGTAGGTAGATCAATATCGAATGTCCAATCTCTGATTGCGCAGGAAGCAAATATACAACCTGGAATATTTAGGGAACAATAGCAATGATACTTGAATGATTATATAGCTGGATACACTAGGGGAAGGTTCCGACTGCTTGTAGGACAGCTGGAGGGGGGGGGGTAGAGTCTGGCTGTATCCCGTCTGGCCGAGGGTATCCTGGGAGAGCCCACAGTCGTGCGACCCGGTGCCCAGCGATCCTCGATCCACAGATGAAAGCAGTTGGACTCTCTGTGGCCGGCGTCCTCCGGTCCACGATGGAGAGACTTGAGGCGACCTCGTCGTGTAGAGCGTCTTCTCACCTGTCGTCCTCTCCGGGGGGGGTCTTTCCAACACACCGCAGTGTTGGCCTTTATCCATAGAATAATCAAAGTACTCAAAGCATAATCCAAGCCGGGGAAGGCTAGCCGTCGTCGGTAGAATAATCCAATATACAGGTCCACTCGCTCTTTGGCCTGGAGCTCCTCGGGTGCGGCTTCACGTGGGGTCAACCACCCTGGATAAGCGTCCAGCTGATGCCCGAAACGATGGGGGTGCTGATTACTATAGAACTCTTACCGCACGAGGCACTACATATGAATAGACTATTATTAGCTTAATAGAATACGTCCAACTCGACGATATAGTGCCAAATATGACTATTCAAATATTAATATACACAATGTCTCAATGCCGATACTGGGCCGAATTGGCCTTACTGCCCACACGTGGTTCGCGGGGAGGCTTTTGCGTCTGTCACTCTGTTGGAGGGTAAGGAACTGGACTAAAGGAAAGCTCTACTTTAATAGCGCAGTATATATACGCACTATGAACAAATAGTACCATTAGTGGTGCGGTAGACATATTCCTACGCGGAACTAGGACTTGTCCATACATGTTGAGCGGTACGATTGAACCTGGTCTGAGGGGTATGGCGACCTGGCACCAAGGTCTCGTCCAATGGTAGAATGGAGACTATTATGGGATGTTCAGTAGACTAGAAGGGATATTCAATGCATATTGTACAAGGAATATACAAGGGATATCAGGGGATATACAAATACAATTAAATATATATATATAAATAAATATATATATTCGGTTTAATCTGATCCTTCAGAACAGCCGCCCCCTAATTGGTCCCAACCCAATTAGATAAGCAGAGACAGATTAACCGCACTGTCTACCACTCAAGGGTTCGCTGTAAGGGTCAGTCAACTCACAAAGTCATAGGGTCATGGTCATCATCGATTGTGTCTGGGCTCGTTGCAGTAGAAGCAGTTCTGCTTCCTCGTAGTCAGCTGCTGACATATCAGCGGGGGACTTAATCTCTGGGTGGTGCCGCAGGAATGTCCGTTGCTGCGCACTCTCTATGGTAATGCAATCGTCTATGTTGGGGTCTGCGGAGACAACAGTGCTCAATCCACAGAACATGGGTTTCTTATTCTCAGCCTCCTCGTCACTTGCTTCCCTCGGGGTGGGCGTGGGCCAATCTCCTTCCGGGAGCTTGAGGAATGCTGGTCCGTCACTGTAGATGTTATGACGGGTTAAGTCATCTAGGGACATTCCCCGGGTGATGACGTCAGCTGGGTTGTGTTTTGTATCAACATAGCGCCAGTTTGCTTCTCCGGTTAACTCTCCGGTTAACTCTTGAATCTCAGTGACTCTGACTCCCACGAAGACTTTGTATTTGCATGAATCCGATTTGATCCAGGCGAGTACTGTCGTGGAATCTGACCACAGGATTGTTCTATGCACCGGAATGGTGAGCTCACGTTGGATGAGCGTGGCTAGATCAAAGCCGCCTTTGATCAGAGAGGCGCAGAGTTTATGTAGGAGAGCCTCGGCTTCTTCCTGGGTCGAAACGCTTTGTAGACAGTTATCTACGTAGAAGCTGTTCTTCACACTGTGTCGGACCTCTTCGTCCGCTGCTGGGTCCTCTGCGACATGTCTCTGTAGTGCAAATGTAGCACAGCATGGGCTGCATGTAGTTCCGAAAGGGAGGACTTCCCATTGGTAGATGGCTGGGTGCTCATCTCCTGGCCTCTCTCTCCATAGGAACCGCAACACGATGACTTCCGGTGGCATGGACTGAACACAGCTTGCGTCGTGTCGCAGCAAACCCTCGAATTATCACTATTTTTGAACCCATAATGAACAGAAACTAAGTTGACTTCACCTCGACATTTATCAGCTCCTTTTATTTTGTAAGCAGATTCTTTCAAAACGATCTAATCGTCCTTGAACAAACACATGTCCACGCGTGCACAAACAAAGTTCACAATGGAGAACGCTGACCTAGCGGTGCTCATGAGAACAATTGTACGAGAAGAACTTGCTACAGGACTTGAATCCAATCTAAAGCCGATCAAGGATCATCTAAACAAAATCCAGCTAAAGGTAACATCATGCCTGGACAAGATTGACTCTCTTGAGACGGCTGCCAACGACACTGATCAAAGGCTGATACAACTGGAAGCGGAGAATAAATCACTATCTGAGGAAGTTAAATCATTAAAACAGAAGACGGAATCGCTTGAGGACCACAGCAGAAGACTCAACGTGAGAATCTTTGGGCTACCAGAAGGAACAGAACAAGGCAACCCGACACTGTTTGTAAACGAAATGCTGAGCGAACTTTTTGGTCAAGATCTAGGACGTCCACCTCACTTGGTCAATATCGCTCACCGCATCGGAGCAAATAAAGGCAAGACGCGATGCCTAATCGCTAAACTCAACAACTCTGATATAAGACAGACGGTTGTGCGTCTTGCCGGTGTGAAAGCTAGAGAGCCAGGCGGGCTACAGTACAAAGGACATAAAATCAGCATCTTCCGTGATGCCACAGCAGACCAACGCAAGCAGCAAGCCTCCTTTGATGAGCTCAGATCACTCTTACGCAAAACAAAACTGCGCTACGGGGTGGCTCACCCTGCTAAGCTGCTCATCACCTTCAAGGATAAGACTCACTCCTTTACCGAAGCATCGGAGGCAATGGACTTCTACACAACCGAGATCAAGCCCACATTAGACGCGGAGGCACACTCATCACCAGCGCCGACCTAGGACGAGACTGTCTACTACTGTACATACTGTACACATCATACAGAACACAGGTATGCCCATGGTGGCGCTGTCCACACTGGTCAGCTGAAAATATTGTGAACATTTCAGTCTAACGTGGCCACATGGACTTGGAGTAATATGAAACCCTCTTCTGTTTGGCACTGTTCATGGGTTTAAAAAAAATATTGATAACTTTTCTTTCTAACCATTAGTGCTGCTGTGGATGGTGCTGTTGTCATCATGATTGATGGGGACGTTAATATCACCCATGGCATTACTCTCCTTACCCAATATAACTTGGTCTATATATGGTTTATATTATTCATATATTTGTTTTGCTATTATTATTACAATCTATGTTATTAGCGACAGATATAGTGGTAACTGTGCTGGGTGAATTATTACTGCTGGTATCTTTATTTTATTTTATCTTTATTACCAGTAGTGTTGCTGTGTATGGTGCTGTGGTCACCATGACTGATGGGGACGATAGTATCACCATAGCATTACTCTCCTTACCCAATATAATTTACCATAAATTAAAGAAAGAAAGAAAAGGAAAAAATAATTGATCTCCCTGTTTCCCTTCCAATTTAGTTTTTTGATAATGCATTGGATAGTTACTAACACAGGGAGACCAATAGAGGGAGCTGTTTGACCAGCTAACATGTCACAACTCTGCAATAGGCAGAAAATGGGAGGTAGGGAGATGGCTATGTGGAATAAGAATACTATGGTATTCTACCCACGCGACCGTCTTCCGGGGGGAGGGAGGGGGGGGGGGGGGGGGGGGGGGTATTTGTGTTGAATGTTGTCCAGAGCTGCCAGACTCATTGTTTAATTTTCATTCTAGTGTGCTTTTCCAGGCTGTTCCCATTATTTCAATTGTATAGCCTACATGTCAGGATCCACTCGTATAAATCAGACAGATATGAATAACATAACGCTGGTCTCGTGGAATGTACGCGGTCTTGGGCAAGCTCTAAAGCGGGGCAAAGTGTTTGCGCATTTAAAGTCTCTTAACGCTGACATAATGTTTCTACAAGAAACTCACATAAAAGCTACAGAACAGAGGCGACTGAGGGCTAACTGGATATCTCAAGTTTACCAGTCACCTTTCACATCCAAAGCTAGAGGTGTCGCTATTCTTTTTCGCAAGAATATCCCATTCCAGCTTTCCTCAATAGTCACAGATCCAAATGGCAGGTATATTATGATTACTGGAAACATACATTCGTTCCCTATCACTTTATTGAACATATATGGCCCAAACACTGATGATCCAAATTTCTTTCGCAAAGTATTTGATTTAATTCCAGACCTAGGCACCACTAATTTATTAATGGGTGGAGACTTTAATTGCTACCTTGACCCATATTTGGATACTCTCCTCCCGCACCCCAACAGCAATAGCTTCTGTCCTAACATTAAATAATTTAATTAAATCTAGAAACATAGTAGATATCTGGAGACTACAACACCCAACGGACAAAGACTATTCGTTTTTCTCGCATGTCCATAAGTCATACACGAGAATCGATTATTTTTTAGTGGATGCAAAATTAATAACTAACATTGTGAATACCAAATATCATAATATAATAATATCGGATCACAGCCCAGTTTCACTAGAAATAAAGCTTGCTTTGCCCAAACAAAGCTACTGTTGGCGCTTTAACCCGTGGCTGCTCACAGACCAAGAGTTTATTAACTGTATGACAGCTCACTTGGAGGAGTTCCTTGAGTTCAATGACACAGGGGAGGTCTCAGACTCCATACTCTGGGAGACTCTTAAAGCAGTAATGAGAGGTCATATAATTTCCTTTGAAAGTTCAAAAAAAAGGGAACAGCGCCATCGTCTGGTGGAAATCGAAAACACACTCCCGACCCTTGAACAGACTTACAGGAACTCTCTTTTGCAAGAAGACTATAATAAGATCTTGAATTTAAAGTATGAATATAACCGCATTCTTAGTGGAAACATCGGTAAACTCTTATTGAAGCTCAAACAGAGACATTTCGAACTGAGCGACAAACCAGAGAGGCTGTTGGCCAGACAGTTGAAAGGAGCACAGGCGAGCCGTGCAATCCACAAAATGTTATCTAAAACAGGTGATTTGTTAACTAACCCTAAGGAAATAAACAACCGCTTTAAAGAATTTTATTCAGAATTATACAAAACAAAGTCTCAGGCCACTAATGCAGACTTTACAATTTTTTTTGACTCTCTCAACCTGCCAAAACTGGATGAGTCATCCAGGTTAGAACTCGATTCAGATTTTTCAGAGAGTGAGCTAGTTGAGGCAATTAAGTCATTCCCCTCTGGTAAGGCAGCAGGCCCAGACGGATTTGGCTGTGAATTTTACAAGACATTTCACAAGACACTTGCCCCAATCCTACTCAGAATGATCAATGACTCCATTAAGAATAACAGATTTCCGAACTCTCTGTACGAAGCAAATATATGTATCATACTGAAGAAGGGCAAGGAGGAAACAGAGCCTGGGAGCTACCGGCCCATCGCCCTCCTTAATTTTGATCAAAAATCGATCACAAAAGTATTAGCCAATAGATTAGGGAGACATATTCCATCAATTATACACCCTGACCAAACAGGGTTTATCCCAGGCAGATTTTCATTTTGTAATGTGCGTCGGCTCCTGAACAATGTTTATACCAACCACGAGGACAACTCCAGAGCGGCCATTTTGTCCTTAGATGCAGCCAAAGCGTTTGATCAAATAGAGTGGCCCTACATGCTCGAGGCACTTAAAAGATTTGGATTTGGAGACTCTTTTATTGCATGGGTCAAAATACTATATCTCTGCCCGACATCCTCCATCCTCACTAATAATGATAAATCTGGACCTTTTGACTTGCAACGTGGGGTCCGACAGGGCGATCCGCTTTCTCCCTTACTATTCGACGTTGCTCTGGAGCCCCTTGCGATAGGAATCAGGAGCCACCCCAATATCAGAGGCATTAAGATAGGGGACATGGAAAGCCGGGTGAGCCTTTACGCTGATGATACATTGTTATATCTTTCAGACCCAGAAACCTCTGTTCCTCCCTTGTTAGATTTCATTGAATCATTTGGTAAGCTTTCTGGCTACACAATCAATTGGGGTAAGAGTGAGTTCATGCCTCTCTCGGGCGGCCTGAACTCAGACTTTCTTAAGGCTCTACCATTTAAAGTAGTAAATGACCATTTTTCATATTTAGGACTCCGAATATCTCGAAATCCCAAACTCTTATTTAGACTTAACTATGCTGACATGCTCACAAAGTTAAAACTCAACATAGAGAAGTGGAGGACCCTGCCCTTATCTATGGTGGGGCGTATTAACGCAATCAAGATGGTGTCTCTTCCTAGATTCTTGTATCTATTTCAAAATCTGCCAATCTTCCTCACTGCAGCATTCTTTAAGAAACTAGACTCTATTATTTTCCCATTTGTATGGGGATATAAAACCCATCGCATATCAAAAGGGCATCTGCAGAAGCCAACACAGGAGGGAGGCCTAGGCCTCCCTGTATTCAGGAATTATTATTGGGCAGCCAATGCTAGAGCTTTGACCTATTGGCAGAGGGGACTCTCGGGTGAGACACCATCTAATAACTCCCCCCTATGGCTAAACATTGAAGCCACAGCAGTAAAAGGCTCCTCTCTCTGTACTTTACTTTTTTCTAAAACAGAATCCCCTCAAAAGCTAATTGGTGACAATTTTATCTTAAGGAACTCACTTAGGATTTTGAATCAGATAAGAGGTGTTCACAAGCCACCAAATGTCTGTATGTATACCCCTATATGTCATAACCACTCCTTTTTGCCATCTCGGACAGATGGGGCGTTTGCTGTCTGGAGGGACAAGGGACTCACGACCCTTGGAGACTTGTACATAGACAAACAGTTTGCATCATTCGACCAACTGAAAACAAAATTTAACATCCCTAACTCCCACTTTTTTCGATATCTTCAAATCAGACACTATGTCAAAGAAAAAATTCCACATTTTGAAACCATGCCAGAGAATTGCCCATTCTATGATCTCCTGAAGCTCCCTCCAGACTCCAGACACCTGATATCTCGCTTTATGTCCCTGTTTTCCACCTCTGTGTCCACTGACCATCTGAGAGATGCCTGGTCCACTGAGTTGAATCTAGAGGTGTCTGAGAACATATGGAATGAAGGTTTGACTAGAATCCAAACTTGCTCGATCAATGCTAGGTACAAATTGATTCAATTTAAAGTCATCCATAGACTCCACTATTCAAAGACCAAACTACATAGAATTTATCCATCTCTTTCTCCATTATGTGACAGGTGTAAAGTTGCAGAGGGCTCTTTAACACATCTCTTTTGGCTCTGTCCTCATTTACAAAAATTCTGGGGTGAAATATTCCAGTGGTTTTCCAGGGTCTATGGAAAGGACATTCCCCCTGATCCAGAGTTGGCACTCTTTGGGTGTTCAGAGACTGCCTTAAGGTACACGAGGGAGGAACAACAGACACTAATGCTCGGCATGGTAGCTGCAAAAAAAATGATTCTAACCGATTGGAAATCACCTACACCCCCGTGTTTCCAGAAATGGCTCAATGAAATGATCACAATCATACAGATGGAGAGGATCCGCTATTACAGATCCAAAGAGCACAACAGGTTTTCGGACACATGGAGCCCATTCATTGACTATCTGAAGGACAAATAACTGCACTCTGCAGAGACTCACCCCTGTATATCATGTTTGACCTGCACCTTGTAACACCTGGCTATACAACACACTTTAATGCTTTGAGTTAAGTCACACTGTTATTTTATTTTCCTGTCTGGCAGTCCTTTTTTTGTTTTTTTTTGTTTAGTTTTGTCTGTTTATTTTTGTTCTGTCTCCTCCTTTTTGTTTTGTCTGTTCTTGTCTAGTAAACTGAGAAATAAAGTATTTAGAGGAACCGCAACAGGGGCTTGTTCTCCTCTACTAATCTCACCTGCAGGAACATCCCTTTGATATCCCCGCTGATAGCCACCTTGTCCTGGCGGAAGCGGAGTAGTACGCCTAGTAGGGAGGGGCCGAGTGTAGGACCGGGCAATAGCTCTTTATTCAGATTTTGGGATCCGATCTGGTAGCTGCAGTTAAACACGATGCGGTCTTTGCCGTTGTGATGAACCTTGTGGTGGGGCACGTACCACGATTCAGTCGTCTGGTCGGCCTCTTTAATGTCAATCTTTGTGACGTGTCCCGCTGTGATGAGCTTCTCAATCTCAGCGCGGTATACACTTTCTTGGGCGGGGTCCTTGGCTAAGCGCCGCTCTGTGTTTAGTAGGTACCGCTCTGTGGCGTCTTTCTTTGCGTGAAAGGTAGGCATCCCTTCCCGCCGCAGGAGTGGCGTGGCGTATCTCAACACGCCGCTGACTGGGACTCTCTTTGTTCCCGTCTCGAGGAGGTTAATGGCGTAGATGTCGTCTTTAGAGCGAATGTCTTTCTTTTCGTTCTTAAAGGGCATTTGTTCTAAGGTCCATAGCCTCTCTACATGCTGCAGGAGTGCGGTGTCTCCCTCTGTGACTCGGGAGTGGAGACAGCTAGTGGCTGTGGTTCGGTTGAGAGATTTGGCGAGTGGGCCTTGGAGAGTCCATCCTAGGCGGGTCTCGACTGCTGCAGGACAGCCTCTGGGTCCGGTATGAACCCGGTCTATCGGGACAATGAGGTCTGCATGGTCGGAGCCTATCAACAGTGTCGGGGTAGCACCGTCTATGAGTGGGATCGGTAGCTTGCGTAGATGTACATATTTCTCCATCAGCTTGGCTACGGGGTATGTGTACCGCGACAGTCCTATTTCTTGGCTGGTGAAAGCGTCTGTAATCCTGTACCGTCGCTCGGGCTGGCCGCTTGCTGCGATAGAGAATGAGACATTCTCGCCCTTTATCGTTTTCAAATCTCTTCTTATTGTCCGAATTGTCATTTGGTTTTCGCTCCCCCGCAGCCCTAGCTGGGCCGCAGCGGACGCGAGCAGAAGGGTCTTCTCTGACCCGTCATCAAGGACGGCGTAAGTGTCCATGACTTTATTCTGGTAGCTCAATGTCACACGGACTACCTTTAAGAGCACTCTGGCTCCGCTGCTGCTGGCGGGGTCGATGTACATGACGCTTGCTTTGCTGCTTGATGGTGCGGGTGGAGGCCGCCGTCTGTTACTGTCGTGGAGTATGTCCAGATGGGCTCCATCGCACCGACTGCACTTTTTCTTTAAGCGGCATTCGGCTGCCATGTGTGATCGCGCACAGCGAAAACAGCGTCTGTTGGACTTTATCCATTGACTCGCTTCCTCCGCATTCATCTTGGGGAATGAGTCACATTGTGACAGCCAGTGTTCTTTCTCACAGTAGGGGCACACTATCTTCCACTTCTCCTTTCTTGAGGGGGTACTGTGGCTCCTACTGCTTGGCACTGACTCCGATTGGTGCATGACAGTCACCGATCTTCTTCCATCATTTAGTCTCCTGGTTCCTTCTCTGGAGCCAGGGGTGCTCCGTCCGAATGTATCTAGCCGTAAGCTGCTGACTTCTCTCGCCAGGAAGTCGGCTAGATCGAGGAGGTTCGGTTCGGGGCCATTAGGGTCTCGGTGGTCTCTCTGCCGCCTAAAGCGCTCCTGTCGGGCGGGCGGTAGCTTCTCCAAGATCCTCTCTACATTTGAGTTGGCGTATAGTTCATGCCTACCCTTTTCCCTCTGCGCTCCCAGCATCCCTACCAGGGACTGCACTCTGATGGACAGGTCGTCCAGTGCTCGATTGTCTGTTGCTGGGGGTAGGCGGTCGATGTGCCTGATCTCCTGGATCACGTAATCCCATATACGTCCATATCTCTGGTCCAACGCTACCAGCGCTGCGGTGTATGGGGTCGTGGAAGTGGCGTAGGCGAGCGCTATGTTGTGCGCGCGGGGTACCTTTAAATGCTTCAGTAGTATCGCGTATTTATGGCGTTCATCAATGACATCCACCAACATTGTCTCCAGACACATGCGGAGCTCCGTATACTGGGCCCGGTTCTCCTGGGTGAAGTCTGGTACCATAGGTGTGCCAATGTATGACGCGGATTGTTGATACATCGGCGAGCGTTGGGGGAGAGGCCTCCTAGGCGAGTCTCCTCCTGCTCCTTGGCGTGGGCTGGTACCGGCTGTGTACCATGGCCCGCTGGTCCAGGTGCTGTTCCTCGGTGCGGGTCGTGCGTCGTGCTCACCCGTGAATAGCGTCGGGGGTCTGTAGCGCAGCTCCGCGGGGGTATAGCCTGGGCTGTACTGGACCTCCTGGTCCGGTAGAGTACTGTGCTGTCGTCGGGCGTGGTTCTCCTCCTCTTCCTCTTCGTCTTCCGTTAGGTCATCCAGGGCTTGTAGTCTCTGATTTAGCCTCTCCGCAGTGTATGCTGCTCCTTCCCGGTGGCTGGGTCTCGCTTGGACCGGTTGGGGAAGGGGGTCTGCGGGGGGTATAAACCTCGTCTGTTGGTCAAGTTCAGGGTCGCTTACTCGGCTAGGGGATGCCGCCCTGGAGTGATGTCTAGACGAGTTCCTGGAGCCTCTGGTGGAGGGAGGGGGTGTTGTCCTTCTGATCAGCTGTTCTATTAGTTGCGCTTGTGCTCTGTCGCGCTCGGCTTCGCGCTTGGTGAGATCCGATTCTCTCTGGGCACCGGTGGCGGCGCGCTGGGCGTCGGCCCGGTCTCTTGCCATATTCTCTTCCATCTGAATGAGTCTTATTTCCAGGCGTATGTGCTCTTCTTCGCTCCGTTGCTGTATCCGCAATCGATCGCGTTCACCCTGGAGTCTATCGCGTTCAGTAGAGGCTTTCAGGCTGACGAGGAATGCCTGCTGTAGTGTCCTCTCTGCCTCGCTGGGAGAAGACGGTTGTATAGGGGAGCCGTCCCTTGGGGTACTCCGTGCGGAGTCTTGGAGCTCTATCTCCACGGTGCTCTCCTCATCTTCTTCCGTGCCGAGTTCTCTCTCGGTAGTGTTGTCTTCCTCCCGGGACTCGTCGGGGACTACTTCTTCGGTATTGGCGGGGTGTAAAGTCATGTCTGGTTCCCCCTGGTCCCCACCGTGAGCTGGGTCAGTTACGTTAGAACCCATAGGGGCCTCTATGGTCGGGGTAGCCTGGTCGTTAGGGTTAGACATAATTTTACTTTCTAGTTTTACCGCGTTTACTGTTGGTAGAAGACTAGGTTGTTGACTGACAGCGTAAGCCTCTAAGTACTGAGGGAGCTGTCGTTTGCGCCGCGGGCGTTGTTGGTTAGGAGGATCGTTTCGTGGAGTGTTCATCATAGGCCATTTTAATATTAATAACACTATATTAATATTACACTGATTACCATCCGGCTCGAAGGACCAATTGTAACTGAGGGGTACAATTCCCTGACTGTATGGTTAGATATGATACTTACTACCACTACCTCTTGTACTTTAGACTCTGGCCACCCAGTACTAGGTATAAATAATTATGATAAACACTCCCACCTGATGAAACGGATCCAACACAAATGTACCAAGTCGAAAGTCTGCGTTTAATAATAATACATAGCAAAAGGTATGTACAACGATCACTTAATTACATTTATGATTTGAAATAGTATGCACTTTTATGGCAAATGAGTATTCGTAGGTAGATCAATATCGAATGTCCAATCTCTGATTGCGCAGGAAGCAAATATACAACCTGGAATATTTAGGGAACAATAGCAATGATACTTGAATGATTATATAGCTGGATACACTAGGGGAAGGTTCCGACTGCTTGTAGGACAGCTGGAGGGGGGGGGGGGTAGAGTCTGGCTGTATCCCGTCTGGCCGAGGGTATCCTGGGAGAGCCCACAGTCGTGCGACCCGGTGCCCAGCGATCCTCGATCCACAGATGAAAGCAGTTGGACTCTCTGTGGCCGGCGTCCTCCGGTCCACGATGGAGAGACGTGAGGCGACCTCGTCGTGTAGAGCGTCTTCTCACCTGTCGTCCTCTCCGGGGGGGGTCTTTCCAACACACCGCAGTGTTGGCCTTTATCCATAGAATAATCAAAGTACTCAAAGCATAATCCAAGCCGGGGAAGGCTAGCCGTCGTCGGTAGAATAATCCAATATACAGGTCCACTCGCTCTTTGGCCTGGAGCTCCTCGGGTGCAGCTTCACGTGGGGTCAACCACCATGGATAAGCGTCCAGCTGATGCCCGAAACGATGGGGGTGCTGATTACTATAGAACTCTTACCGCACGAGGCACTACATATGAATAGACTATTATTAGCTTAATAGAATACGTCCAACTCGACGATATAGTGCCAAATATGACTATTCAAATATTAATATACACGATGTCTCAATGCCGATACTGGGCCGAATTGGCCTTACTGCCCACACGTGGTTCGCGGGGAGGCTTTTGCGTCTGTCACTCTGTTGGAGGGTAAGGAACTGGACTAAAGGAAAGCTCTACTTTAATAGCGCAGTATATATACGCACTATGAACAAATAGTACCATTAGTGGTGCGGTAGACATATTCCTACGCGGAACTAGGACTTGTCCATACATGTTGAGCGGTACGATTGAACCTGGTCTGAGGGGTATGGCGACCTGGCACCAAGGTCTCGTCCAATGGTAGAATGGAGACTATTATGGGATGTTCAGTAGACTAGAAGGGATATTCAATGCATATTGTACAAGGAATATACAAGGGATATCAGGGGATATACAAATACAATTAAATATATATATATAAATAAATATATATATTCGGTTTAATCTGATCCTTCAGAACATACAGTGTTATGTTGTTCTCCGTTGTCCGTTACAGCCAACACAACGACATACGCTACTGCATCAACGTTATGATTAACAAAGCAAGGGGGGCGGCTACGTGGCGTAGTGGGCAAGGCGCTCGCCACAAAATCTGGAGACGCTGGGCTTGCCTGTTCGAGCCCAGCGCTCCACATTTGCTTTCAGTTTAGCTGGTCGTCCGTACTAATACACATTGGCCGTATTAGGGGGTGGGAAACTGATGGGTGGGGATCAGGCGTTGTGGACAGCGACTCCTACAGGTCGGTTGGTGCGCCTGCGCAGTAGAATCAGGAAGTGTCGGGGGCAGCGTGAGCCTCCCACGCGTTACTCCTCGCCACTGAGAGATCGAGCTGCGCAGGTGAAAAGATGCGACTGCTGTTACCTCAAGTACCGGAGGGGACTTGTGCTATGTATGACTTAGTCCACATTGCAGCCGGCTTGTGGGAGGCAAGAAACAGCGTTCGTGACAGGAGAGGGTTGAATTGGATGATACGAAAATTGGGATGGGAGAAAAATATAGAAAATGGGAGAAAAAGTGGATAAAAAAAAAAAAGATTAACAAAGCAAGGCATTCGTTTTGTTGCATTAACGTTATATTACTATTGCTATCGATAAATCTAGGTGTTCTCAAATCTATTGCTATTGGTAAGACTAGAATAAGTTACATTAACTTAATGTTACTTGTGTCTCGGGAAAGTCTCGCATACCGCAATGGCGGACTTTCCGGAAGTAAAAAAGCAAATGAAAGCTTCCGATTGGTCATTTCCTTTATTTCCCTTGAAACCAGTCACGTCACTCTACTGTGATTGGACCGTTGGCTTGAGTGCAATGTGGGACTTGTAGTTTTTGAACAGCGGAGAGAAAAAAGCATGACTGAGGTTGTAATCTTCACTCGCACACTGTGCAAGTAATTGATTTTTCCGGTTAGCACACATATTTCTAGGGGCAAATGCGAGTAATATGGTCGCACTGTAGAGCCCTGATATATCTGTACATATCTGTAGATACTATATATCTGTACATATCTGTAGATACTATATCTGTACATATCCCTTACTGGTTATGCTGCTGGCCAGTATGACTTACTACCATAGTGTCTTTATACCTGTATCACTGTAAATATTAATACAACTCTGTACATACATCTGATTAGCACTATTACTCAGTAGTACTAATTTATATATATTTATACCCAGTTTAATCTCCCTGCACATTGTATATTACTATTGTACTTTACCGTTACATTTGCACTGTGGTTGGATGCTAAACCTCTTTGTTGTACTGTACTTGTGCTGTATGATGACAATAAGCTACGGATCAGCTGGCCCAGGTGTTTGCCAAAAATAACCTCTTAAGCCCGAGCGGTCCGGTACTGGGCCGACAATGACATCACGCCATAAATCCATCTCTACAGAATGTGTGAATTAATGTTGCATTTTAATTTCTTTTTTTATCTAGCCAAGAGTAAAGACCCAAACCCAGTGAAAACAGCAGTCAAAGTGTATATTTTCACTACGTTTGTTTACCAATGGTTGTGTTATTAGTGAAATATGAGAAATCTCAGGGTATTAAGTCGAAAAAAGGCGAGGATTGACACGAGGATTTGGCCAACATAACTTGAGCGTAGTCTTTTGAGAGAAGAGACCCAGGGCTTTCGATGGGCTTAAATTAGGGCTGGGCGATATGACCAAAAACGTTATCGCGATAAAATTATAAAATTATTTTCATGTAATTCGATATCGATAATTATCGTCGATATAATGTCTGTCAAGTTTAATTAACTTCTTATGCTGCTGCGAATGTCTCAAGTCGAGTTGATGTCGTCATCAGTCCGCGCACGTTAACAGTAGCCGACAAGCGGAGCATCTCATGACAATAAATATGACACTAAAACTCTTCCGCCACAATATATTGAAACGACGTCCACTGTATACCCCACCCACACTACTTAAACGTGGCCTCAGAATTCAAAACACACACATACTCGGCACGTAAATATATAAAACAACGCTGTGCAAGCTAATTAGCCTAGCTAGCCTGTTGTTTATAAGTGGTGTATTCCATGACAATGTGCTAAATATTACACTAAAATACTCTTCCGCCACAATATATTGAAACGACGTCCACTGTATACCCCACACTACTTAAACTTGGCCTCAGAATTCAAAACACACACATACTCGGCACGTAAATATATAAAACAACGCCGTGCAAGCTAATTAGCCTAGCAAGCCTTGTTGTTGAGAGAGTCCTAGTACCTCTGGGTCTCCTTCCGGATCTCGTTCGCTCTCGGCCATCTCCTTCACTGATTGGTTGTTAGCTGTTGTGCGTATGCACGTCACGTCATCACGTAACGTTGGTTGTTGTTAGTGGGTGTGCTGAGCCGAGGCTGAACGGAGCCAAGCTTGGAAATCGATATATCGAAACTTTGCGACCACGTTTCATGTTTATTTCGAGGAAATAATTTATCGCGATAGTTATCGTTATCGTTTTATCGCCCAGCCCTAGCTTAAATATTTTTTTCTTTTAAATACACTTCCCAGCTCACGCCAGCCCCGTCAATCATCAGACTTCTTTTTCAGTTCTTCCCCCCCTCTTTATTTTCGGGATTATATCTCACGGCGGGAACAAACCTGAACGGTATTGCCATAAATTATAACACATTTAGATTATCTACCTTTCCGTGGACGTCTAGCAAAAAACGGCTTTGCAATCTGATAAAAAATGGGGGAGAAATCTACATTATATGTAGTATAAGGAGGTAGCTAATAAGGGCTTTATAAGGAGGTAGCTTACCAATAAGGGCCTTAAAACGAACAGATACCAGTGTTTGTTGCGCCTCTCCGTCAGAGAGGACCAACCAACCTTCTCATAAAGGACACAGTGAGGAGTGTGTGGTATCCATCATAGTTAGTAGTGGTGTACCTTGGTCAGTATATGGTAGATCTGGGGGTACATGAGTCCTCGACGGTGTCTGTGTTCCGCCACGCGAAGCACCTCAGCACTGACCTACAGACACAGAGACAGACACACAGAGACAGACAGACAGACACACAAGGGAGATTAATTTAGTATTTTTCTTTAGGGTTACTCACCTGAGGCAGAGGGGGTGTGGTTATGTCTCACCTGAGGCAGAGGGGGTGTGGTTATGTCTCACCTGAGGCAGAGGGGGTGTGGTTATGACTCACCTGAGGCAGAGGGGGTGTGGTTATGACTCACCTGAGGCAGAGGGGGTGTGGTTATGTCCATGTGACTCCGCGTGGCCATAGACAGCAGCGACGGAATGTTTGAGCCACTCCCGTTGCCATGGGAACCGTCTCCAGGGGTGGAGCCCCCTCTGCCAGAGGGATCCTCCCACCTGGAGGACTTGTCCGTCAAATGGCTGAGAGACAGAGGGGGAGACAGAGTGAGAGAGAAGGGGAGACAGAGAGAGAGAGAGAGAGAGAGAGAGAGACAGAGACAGAGAGAGAGAGAGAGAGAGAGAGAGAGAGAGAGAGAGAGAGAGAGAGGGGGAGAGAGAGAAAGAGAAGGGGAGAGAGAGAAAGAGAAGGGGAGAGAGAGAAGGGGAGAGAGAGAGAGAGATGAAATAGGGACAGGAGTGTGAAGCAGAAGAATTATGATCACCATCATTTCTTTTAGCATTTGATTTAACTGCGTACATTTATATATCTACTACATACATATTAGGGGTGTAACGGTGGGGGAAACGGTAACATTTTCAGTACAGTGGGGGGGGGGGGGGGGGGGGGGGTGTAGTTACTGTTAACACATTGGTTGCCAGCCGGATATGACGATTTATCGCTTGGATGCCAGCACGTTAATCAATGGGAGGACGAGCACATTTGCGAGCGATTAAACTATATCTTAAATTATGGCTATGTGTCTAATACACCCGTCGCTTATCAATGACTTGCTTGCAGTCAACATGTACGAAACGGATTGTTTTTTCATCAGTACATTTCCGTTTTATACCGTTTTGAATACGAGTATAGTTGTGAAGATTTCTAGTGATTCCAGAGAAATCCGTGAAAATAGCCATTTACTGGAATACACAAAACACGTTGTCATTTTCCGGCTGATTTATTAATCGTTTTCATATAAACGCTAGATTATCGAGAGTATTTGTGTTCTTATGCACGATACAAAAGCGGGCTGAAAAATTATTTATTCGTGCCGCGCTCAGCGCCTAATGCCACACACACACACACACGTTGTGAACGCTGTGAAAAACAACTCTGATTAACCCAAAACTGGTAACATAGATTCCTTACCTCAGATCAGATGTTCTGCAAAAAGATGAATCCAATGGAGTTTTGAAAGTTCCGCACGCTAACAAAAAGGCATGCGAGTTCCGTTAGTGGTTAAAGTAACGTTGCATTTGTTTGGCCGTGCTGAACCCAAGGTCCAAGGTCCGGTACGAATGAGGGCTGGGCGATATGTCGAGTGTACAGGATGCATCGCGGCTTGCTCTACATGAGATGTAGTCAATTACTATATCGTGAACATCGAGTATATATTGTCACATCAGTTCCTAATCTGCCGCTGTTTTTGGCTAAAGTGGATAGAAAACAGTGTGCAAAAGTCTTAGGCACCCAAGAGTTTTTATATAAATAGTCTTAGATGTAAATAATCTTTTTTTAATATTATAATAATTAGTGTATCAGTAGACTACTTTTTTTTATTTAATTATTTTTTAAAGCATCTTTGCATGGTTTAATGCAGACATGTTGCAGGGACTATTGTAGTCATCATATTGACGCGACTGTATGCATCAAAGGGTTAAATCAAGTATTTTTAAGTGCTTTAGAGGAAATATCACAATATATATCGTGTATCGTGATATAGCCAAAAAACATCGCAATATCATTTAGAGGCCGTGTCGCCCAGCCCTAGTACGAATACCGTTACACCCCTAATACATTACATATATATCCATATCTGTCTGAACATACCTGCATATAATCCTTCTATATACCTACTTATACACCTGCATATAACCCATATAACTCTGTATGATGGCATGTACAATAATGCTGTATATACCGTATATATATATATATATATATTTATTCTTACAGTCTATCCGTCTGTACATACCGGCATTGTATATTACTGTTGCACTTTACTGTTACATTTGCACTTTTAAACTTCTTTTCGTTGTACTGTACTTGAGTTATATGGTAGACCATAGTATTAGGTAGGTAGTTATGATTAAAGTGTATGGTAGTTATGATTAAAGTGTATGGTAGTTATGATTATTATGATTAAAGTGTATGGTAGTTATGATTAAAGTGTATGGTAGTTATGATTATTATGATTAAAGTGTATGGTAGTTATGATTAAAGTGTATGGTAGTTATGATTATTATGATTAAAGTGTATGGTGGTAGTTATGATTATTATGATTAAAGTGTATGGTGGTAGTTATGATTAAAGTGTATGGTAGTTATGATTATTATGATTAGTGTATGGCCATTTGATTAGTCAATAAAATGCACAACTATTATTAGTCGACTACAAATCTACTGTTCCTTGACCTGAATGTGTTTTGGACAATCCCTCTAGTATGGTAACAGGGTACAGTATGGTAACAGAGGGTACAGTATGGTAACAGAGGGGACAGTATGGTAACAGAGAGTACAGTATGGTAACAGAGGGTACAGTATGGTAACAGTATGTACTTATATCTGGTGTAAACACTGTTACTGATGAGTCTTTGATCGCGTGTGGCTCTTACTTTGCGTTGCTGTCGTTCGCTTCGTCTCCGGAGGATGAGGAAGGAGAGGGGGAGGGGCCAGACTGAGCACCTGCGTGGTGATTGGGTAATCTATTTACGCCCCGAGTGGAATCATATGGAGCTGACCAGTCAGAGAAGCCCATTTTGCCCGTCAGTGAATCATTGCAGTCCTGCATTGGAGGCGCGTTCTGGAATAGATGGGCAGAGCCATGTCCGTACGGAGAGTTTTGATAGGGTGGCTTTAGCCCCGGGACCTGGGGAGGAGGAAACTATGGAGAGGAGGATAAGGGGAGGAGAGGAGGAGGGGAGGATAAGATGAGGAGGATAAGGGGAGGAGAGGAGGATAAGGGGAGGAGAGGAGGAGGGGAGGATAAGATGAGGAGAGAAGGATAAGAGAAGAGGAGGATAAGAGGAGGATAAGAGAGGAGGATAAGGGGAGGAGGAGAGGAGGATAAGAGGAGGAGAGGAGGATAAGGGGAGGAGAGGAGGAGGGGAGGATAAGAGGAGGAGAGGAGGATAAGAGGAGGAGAGGAGGATAAGGGGAGGAGAGGAGGGGAGGATAAGAGGAGAGGAGGATAAGATGAGGAGGATAAGAGGAGAGGAGGATAAGAGAGGAGGATAAGGGGAGGAGAGGAGGATAAGGGGAGGAGAGGAGGATAAGGGGAGAGGAGGAGAGGAGGATAAGAGGAGGAGAGGAGGATAAGGGGAGGAGAGGAGGATAATAGGAGAGGAGGATAAGAGAGGAGGATAAGGGGAGGAGAGGAGGATAAGGGGAGGAGGAGGAAAGGATAAGGGAAGGAGGAGAGGAGGATAAGGGGAGGAGAGGAGGATAAGGGAAGGAGGATAAGCGGAGGAGAGGAGGATACGGGGAGGAGAGGAGGATAAGAGGAGAGGAGGATAAGGGAAGGAGGATAAGCGGAGGAGAGGAGGATACGGGGAGGAGGATAAGAGGAGAGGAGGATAAGGGGAGGAGAGGAGGATAAGAGGAGAGGAGGAGAGGAGGATAAGGGGAGGAGAGGAGGATAAGAGGAGAGGAGGAGAGGAGGATAAGAGGAGGAGAGGAGGATAAGGGAAGGAGGAGGATAAGGGGAAGAGAGGAGGATAAGGGGAGGAGAGGAGGATAAGGGGAGGAGAGGAGGATAAGGGGAGGAGGAGATATAAGGGGAGGAGGAGAGGATAAGGGGAAGAGAGGAGGATAAGGGGAAGAGAGGAGGATAAGGGGAGGAGAGGAGGATAGGGGGAGGAGGAGGAGGATAAGGGGAGGAGAGGAGGATAAGGGGAGGAGAGGAGGATAAGGGGAGGAGGATAAGGGGAGGAGGATAAGGGGAGGAGAGGAGGATAAGGGGAGGAGAGGAGGATACGGGGAGGAGAGGAGGATAAGGGGAGGAGGAGAGGAGGATAAGGGGAGGAGGAGAGGATAAGGGGAGGAGAGGAGGATAATGGGAGGGGGAGGATAAGGGGAGGAGAGGAGGATAAGGGGAGGAGAGGAGGATAAGGGGAGGAGAGGAGGATAAGGGGAGGAGGAGATGCGGATAAGGGGAGGAGGAGAGGAGGATAAGGGGAGGAGAGGAGGATAAGGGGAGGAGGAGAGGATAAGGGGAGGAGAGGAGGATAAGGGGAGGAGGAGATGCGGATAAGGGGAGGAGGATAAGGGGAAGAGAGGAGGATAAGAGCACGAGAGGATGTCTCAAGGATAAGAGCTGATGCTGCCAATGTTAATCTATATCATATGTACTAGAAGCACAGACACTATACATACTATACATACATACTATACTTACTATACTATATACATACTATACTATACTATACATACTATACTAACTATACTATCTATACTATACATAATATACAATACATACTATACTTACTAGGGATGTCCGATATTATCGGCCTACCGATATTATCGGCCGATATCGGCATTAAAATGTGATATGGGAAAATATCTATCGTTTTTTTTTTACATTTCTATAGAAATGATGTCTGATATTATCGGCCGATATCGGCATTAAAATGTGATATCGGTATTGGAAATTAAGAGTTGGACAATATTGGTATATCGGTATCGGTAAAAAAGCCAATATCGAGCAACCCTAATACTTACTATATATACATACTATACTTACTATACTATACTATATATACATACTATACTTACTATAATATATATACATAATATACTATACTTACTATACATACTACTAACTATACATAATATACAAACTATACTAACTATACTAAACAATACATACTATACTATCTTTACTATACATACTATACTTACTATACATAATATACAAACTATACATACTATACATACTATACTATACATACTATTAGGGGTGGAACGGTACGCATTCGAACCGTACACCGTTCGGTACGACCTCCACGGTTTGGGGCATGTATTGTTGTGTATTGTTCGGTTATCGTTACACCCAGAGAGGCAGTAACTAAGTTTGCCGCGAGCTAAGCTAACTAGCGTTAGCTAGCCGCGAGCTAACCATGGAAACGCTCACAGCGAAGTCATTCCACGACACCAGTTCCATTAGTGGGGATGGGGGGGGCATATTGACGAGGCTTGACAACAGAGGTTCAAAGATAACTTCACATTTATTTGCTGTTTGTTTATATTATATCATCAGGGGCTTCTCCAGGTTCCAACGCTGTGTTACTGTTTACTTCCTTGTGTGACGTCACTTCAAATACGGCAACCAAGACGCTCAAAAAGCTAAAGAGAGTCAAGTCGATTAGGTACCATGCAGTGAAAAGCGGCATAAGAGAATACTTCATAATGTTTCATGCAATTAAAAAGTAAGTATATATTTAGTACACATGATTTATTTATTTTAAATAACAGTGACCTTTCCTTTTTGATTAGAAAGTATAGTGCTGGTTGAGCATATGCATACTTTTTTGTTTGCACTAAGTTAATAATACTTTGACAAATGTTGCCTATATTTTTCAGTCAGTTCGGTCTTTGTGTGCCAAACATTATTTAAGGCAAACCGCTGTAAACCTTTTTTTTACCAAATAAATGAGGAGCATGTTTAAATCAGCAATGCCTCCCCTCTTGCTGTACCGAAATCTCTCCTAGCTTTAACCGGTCACTGTCAAAATAATGTGCCTGATGTCAAACTGCCTCATTCTTTCAGTTTTTGCATGACTACGTCCTTGAGAATAACA
This sequence comes from Notolepis coatsorum, assembly GCF_963971535.1. NCBI lineage: Eukaryota > Metazoa > Chordata > Actinopteri > Aulopiformes > Paralepididae > Notolepis > Notolepis coatsorum. Next base: position 18,065,757 of record NC_140181.1, read on the forward strand.
GAAAAGTTGGATTATTTTTAGGCTATATATATCTTATGCTGATGTATGGTATTTTTGGAGTGTTACATTAATAAAAAAAAACAATGTATACCGAATCGAACCGAAAACTGTGACCCCAAAACCGTGATACGAACCGAACTGTGAATTTTGTGAACCGTTCCACCCCTACATACTATACTAGACAAGTCAAGGTTGCTAGGAAGTGAAGACCAGTCCCCTCCACAGGGATATCAAAGATCACAAACCTAATCCAAACCAATGCACTTACAGGTGCAGCTTGATAAATTAGAATATCGTGGAAAAGTTATTTTATTTCAGTAATTCAATTCAAAAAGCGAAACTCTCGTAGATTATACATTCATTACACACAAAGTGAAATATTTCAAGCCTTTATTTGTTTTAATTTTGATGATGTCTTACAGCTCAAGAAAGCCCAAAATTCTGTATCACCAATAAACTTTTAAAATAGATGTATTTTTCTTTTGTATATAGAAATGTTGGCCTTCTTGGAAATGTTCATGTATGTTCACTCAGTACTTGGTTGGGGCTCCTTTTGCATAAATGACTGCATCAATACAGCTAAATATATAGACTTTTCCACGATATTCTAATTTATTGAGCTGCACCTGTATATCCACATACAGAATACCCAAGTGCATGCGGAGGCTGGAGGAGTATATCTACTGAGTATATCTACTGAGTATATCTACTGAGTATATCTACTGAGTGCATGTATCTACCTGGTTCTTCCCAGGCTGCATCGGTCCCATGTGACCAGGTGGTCCCCCGAATGGATTTGGTCCAAATCCGGGCACTGAGTTCACAGGGAAAAAAGAAACGCAAATGAACAACAAAACAAACCAACAAAAACATGTGCTAACAGGTAACAACACCCTGTGCCAACAGGAAACAACAACCTGTGCCAACAGGTAACAACATGAGCTAACCGGTAACAACAATATGAGCTAACAGGTAACAACAATATGAGCTAACAGGTAACAACATGAGCCAACAGGTAACAACAACATGAGCCAACAGGTAACAACAACATGAGCTAACAGGTAACAACAATATGAGCTAACAGGTAACAACAACATGAGCTAACAGGTAACAACAATATGAGCTAACAGGTAACAACAACATGAGCCAACAGGTAACAACATGAGCTAACAGGTAACAACAATATGAGCTAACGGGTAACAACAACATGAGCTAACAGGTAACAACAATATGAGCTAACAGGTAACAACAACATGAGCCAACAGGTAACAACAACATGAGCTAACAGGTAACAACAATATGAGCTAACAGGTAACAACAATATGAGCTAACAGGTAACAATATGAGCTAACGGGTAACAACAATATGAGCTAACAGGTAACAACAATATGAGCTAACAGGTAACAATATGAGCTAACGGGTAACAACTAGGGATGGGTACCGAATTTGGTACTTTTGAGGCACCGAACCGAAACACGTCGGTACTACCGAGTATCGAATCAAGTGAGAAACTGGAAAAAAAAATTAAAAGTAAATAAATAAATAAATTCTTTTATTATTATTTGTTTTTACTTTTTTTTTTTTTTTTTTTTTGTTCATGTCAACGTTCACACGCACAATATATGCTTACCTAGGATTTGACTTGATTCAACAACAAAGCAGTCGGAGCAATGACAAGCCGAAAACTGTCGAAATTGTAGTTATTTGAAGTTTGGATTTTTTTTTTACGACTGAATTACATTTCTTGAGACTAAAGTACAGAAAAAAGGTACCGTTGGGTACCGGTATCGATTCACAGGTACCGGTACCGGTATCGGTTCAAATGTGAAAGGTACCCATCCCTAGTAACAACAATATGAGCTAACAGGTAACAATATGAGCTAACGGGTAACAACAATAAATTATGAGCTAACAGGTAACAATATGAGCTAACGGGTAACAACAATATGAGCTAACAGGTAACAATATGAGCTAACGGGTAACAACAATATAAGCTAACACAGGCCTGTACATTGCGACATATATGTCGCACGTGCGACACTGACGTCAGTCTGTGCGATGAATGAATTGACTTCAGTAGCACTGGTGCGATGGCCCGTGGAGCAAGCAAAAAAAAATAAAGTGTGACGGTAAATTGAATGGACCACAGCGCCACGCTATCCACTTGGTACTTGTAGTCTCGTGCGATTAAAAACAATGTCCCGTCTCGCGTAGAGTCCATAATCAAACACCAAATCCCATAATCCCTAGCGAACAATATCCCCGCGACTAAGTTGCGAGCTCAATGTACACTGACTGGGTGACTTCGACAAGATGAAGCGCTTTTTTAAGGTATTAAATCCAACAAAAGAAGTACAAGATCAAAACCCCAAACGAGCCCGAGAGGGACCACCGTTAATAGAAACGAGACAAAAGGAGAAGATTAACAAGATGTACAGATATAACGCAGAGTGGGAAAATGATTTTCCGTGGATATTTTTTAATGAGGAAGCACAGCTATTATTATTCTGTCACTGGTGCCGGGAGACTCCGGAAAAGATCCGATCAGAGAATCCCTTGACTCGCGGGTAACAATATCCTAAAAAGGGATAACATTAATAAACACAATACGTCCCATCGACACATTCTTGCCCGGGATGCCTTCAACGCTAAACAAACTCCTGAGCGCGGGCCGGCACCCTCTTGCACTCGCTGACTAAACACGACCAGAGCGGATGATGCTGATCTCCGTGAGGTAAAGTTTAAGATGAATGTGGCATATTGCATCGCCAAGGAAGAAATGCTGTTCACTAAATTTAAGCCGCTAATTTTACTCTGTAAAAAGAACTCCATCGTATGGCTACTTAAATTCCCCTCCGGGATCAATAAAGTATTAATTATCTATCAATCAATCTATCTATCTATCTAATAACGAGACAATATGCAAATAAGGTAATAATAATAATAATTCATTTTATTTATAAAGCCCTTTTCATTCATGCAGAGTTCCTTGTACTTAGTTCTGATTAATGCAATAGTGTGTGTGTGTGTGTGTGTGTGTGTGTGTGTGTGTGTGTGTGTGTGTGTGTGTGTGTGTGTGGATCTGAAAAAGTGGCCAGCAGACATGATGCTGGAACTGTGACACGTGTGCAGTGCACACACACACACACACACACGCACGCACACACACGAATAATTATAATAATAATAATAATAATAATAATAATAATAATAATAATATAATAATAATAATAATAATAATAATAATAATAATAATAATAATAATAATAATAATAATAATACATTTATTTATTTGGTTCCACAAATATGTACAGGTGTTTGTATGCATTATATCTATTTGTTATGTTGGTTTCTAGGTGTTTCTAGGTTGGTTTCTAGCTTTCCCTGTAATCTGAGTCCACACCAGCGCTGCCTGGTCTCGGACTGCTTCATATCGGTTATATGGTTATGTCCTTGTTCTTTTTGTTTTACATTATGGGCAAATAAAGAAAGAATTTGTCTAAAAGCATTTCTTGTTAAAGTTTGGATTTTGTGTGCCCTGTATGCAAGATTCATGTCCCTTGCCAGTCACATACCTATTTAAGTAATGAACTGCACTACTTGTGGTTGTTTTTAGAGATTTTAGAGACGTTTTATACTCGTGCTACAAGATTTTGGCCTGTGCTACAAAACTATCAACCTCTGTAGCACCAGTGCTATGTGCAAAAAAAGTTAACGTACAGCCCTGTAACAGGTAACAACAATATGAGCTAACTGGTAACAACAATATGAGCTAACAGGTAACAACAATATGAGCTAACAGGTAACAACAATAAGAAATACAAACTAGTTTTAAGCAAATCTTATTATGTGCTTGAAACAAGTAAAATAATCTGCAAATGTAGCTTGGCATGATTTCTTGAAATAAGTAGAAATATCTAGGGTTCTCTCTCCTGATTGGATAAAGTGGGAAGGGATACTATTTAACTATAAAATAGATTTTGTGTTTACTGCAGAGCGGAGGGACTGGGAGACCCATGTTACTGACCAGATACTCTACATGGCTGTCAAAATGTAGAGCTATTTAACCTCTTAACTCTTTAATTGCCAGGCTCGAGATATCTCAGGTTAACTCACCATGCGTTGGACGCCAGAACCCGAGATATCTCGGGTTTTGGCAGTTTTTTTTCTTTGATTCGCTATTTTTCATTCATTATTCATCCATTGACCACGGTGTTGCCATATGAAAGGATTTTGAGATCGCAATCCCGGCCACATCCTGCCAGATGGCAGTGTCGCCCACCCTTTGAAACCTTATATCTAACTCTGTGTTACACTCAAATGTCTCCGGGCGCTATATTTAGACTGAGCCGAGTAAGTCGCTTCATCCGAGCACTTCGAGACGCATCTGGCACACTCAATCCATAAATTGTGCCAAATTATGTCCGGGACCAGATGGACACCAATACTGGAAATCGCGATCAGACAATTGGAATATTCTTTTTGGAATACCAGCGACCACAGGTAAGGACTATCTGACATCAATTTCAGCTTGATCCAACAATGTTTTGATACCGATCCAGCTGATAGTGAATAGGAATGCCGTTACTGGCAATCAAAGCATCAGAAACTACCCCCCCCCCTTCATGCATTCATGATGAAACATAATACCTATAATATACATTTGATTTGGAAATAGTAGTGTGTCCAGGCAAGAAACGCCAACGGTTATAGTATAATTCACGTAGCGCCCTATTACTCGCTTCCCAGGAATGATCCCGAACCACTCTGAAATTATACTTATATTCACCACGCGATAACGCGTGAACGTATGCATGAAATATTTTTCTCTTTTTTGCATCTTGGATAGAAGAAAGTCAGTGTCAAATGACCATAGTATTGTCCCCATAGCTATAATATAGAATATAGATAATAGCTCTACAAACAAGGTGACGCACTCTTATCTTTAAAGCATGGCATAGCTACAATGGGACCTGGATAATGGCTGGCGCTGAATGAGTTAAACACAGATCCCTATTTTCTGAAAATCCGCCTAAAATACATACCTAAGTAAATGGAATATTGCTCCACTTCTACAAGAAAAATAAAGCAAAATATGGGACCTTTAATATTTTCGCGGAAATCCGCCATTTTGAATTAGTGGCCATCGCCGAATGATGATGATTTGTAGGCATATGAGCACAGGGCATCCAGAGCTCTCAATGAGCGTTGAAATATCGAAAAACTACAGTACCCAGCCGATTCTAGCTTCCTGCAAGCAAATTACTTGTGTATGAATTTTATATATTTTTTCTATAATTTTCTACTTTTTCTCCCCATTTTCTATTTTTCTCCCATCCCAATTTCGTATTATCCAATTCTACCCTCCCCTGTCTCGAACGTTGTTAGACCATGCCTCCCACTGGTCGGCTGCAATGTGGACGAAGCCTTGCATCACGTGTCCCCTCCGGTACACGAGGAGGCAGCCGTCGCATCTTTTCCAATATTAACGAATACACTGAAACGGTGCTTGACTTTGTCTGTACTCTGGTAGAAGAAACAATCCCCTCTACCACAATTAGAATCTACCCAAATCAAAAGCCCTGGGTAGATAAATCCGTCCGTGAGGCTCTGAAAGTGCGCACATCAGCCTACAACTCCGGCCTGGTGACAGGCAACATGGAAGAACACAAGACGGCAAGATACAACGTCAGGAGAGCAGTAATAGGCAAAACGGCGTTACAGGGATAAAGTTGAACTTCAGTTTGAACAGGCTGACTCTAGAGGCATGTGGCAGGGCCTCAGAACAATGACAGATTACAAAGGCACCTCCCTCAAGCTGAACAGTGACATATCCTTAGCAAATGATCTCAACTCCTTTTATGCGAGGTTTGAGGCTGTGAATAACAACACCAGCCCACAAACCACGGCAATGGGGGGGGGGGGGGGGTCTGCTGATGGAGACTCAGTGTTCAGGGTAACAGAGCATGAGGTGAGACGGATCTTTAAAAAAGTGAATATCAGGAAGGCAGCAGGACCGGACGGCATTCCCCAGCCGCGTCCTAAAAGTCTGTGCCGACCAACTGGCCCCGGTATTCACTGACATCTTCAACCTGTCCTTGGAACAGGCTGTCATCCCCACCTGTCTGAAGAAGTCCACCATCATCCCTGTACCCAAAAAATCTACGCCCGCTTGCCTCAACGACTACGGCCCTGTAGCCCTCACCTCCATAGCCATGAAGTGCTTTGAGAAGCTAGTGAAGGGCTACATCTGTTCCTCCCTCCCCATCAACCTGGACCCCCTGCAATTTGCATATCGCCCCAACAGGTCCACGGAGGACGCCATAGCCCATGTGCTGCACACAGCAGCATCACACCTGGACAAGAGGCAGGGGAACTATGTGAGAATGCTGTTCATCGACTACAGCTCGGCATTCAATACCATAGTCCCCTCCAAACTCATAGCCAAGCTCAGGGACCTGGGCTTGAACTATGACCTCTGCCAGTGGGTCTTGGACTTCCTGACGGGCAGACCCCAGGTGGTAAGAGCAGGCAACTGCACCTCCTCATCCATCACGCTCAACATAGGGGCCCCCCAGGGCTGTGTTCTGAGCCCCCTCCTCTACTCCCTGTACACACATGACTGCGTGGCACAGCGGAACAACAACACAATCATCAAATTTGCTGATGACACAGTAGTGGTGGGCCTGATCTCTGCCAACGATGAGAGGGCCTACCTGGAAGAGGTAGAAAATCTGTCACAGTGGTGTCAGGAGAACTGCCTCTCCCTGAACGTCAGCAAAACAAAAGAGAGGATTGTGGACTTCAGGAGGTCGGGGGTCAAGGACTACAGCCCCCTCAGCATCGACGGGGCACCGGTTGAGAGAGTGAACAGTTTCAAGTACCTCGGAGCCCACATATCCGAGGACTTGACATGGACCACACACATTGACAGTGTTGTGAAGAAGGCACGACAACGCCTCTACTTCCTCAGGCGCCTAAGGAAGTTCCAAGTCAGTCAGAAGATCCTTAGGAACTTCTACTCATGTACAATAGAGAGCATCCTGACTGGCAACATCACCTCCTGGTTTGGGAATAGCACTGCACAAGACCGTAGCAGACTACAAAGAGTGACACGTTCAGCCGAACGCACAATTGGAGGGGGGCTTCCCACCCTCCAGAACATTTACAACAAGCGGTGCAGGGGGAAGGCTAAGAGAATTATTAAGGACTCGAGCCACCCGAACAACTGCCTCTTTGAACTGCTGCGGTCAGGCAAGCGATACCGGAGTCTTAAGGCGAGCACAGAAAGACTCAGAAGAAGCTTCTATCCCCAGGCTGCTAAACGAACAATAGACACTATGCAACAACCATCAAATGCACACAGCACACACACCCACACACTCACTTAAACAAACAACACACTGCAGCACCCACTCTCCACACTTTAGATCACACAAACACACTTTATATTTATTGATAAAGGATTTGCACTACAACTCGTACACCTACTGTAAATTGTACCTAAATTGCACCTCATCCCATTTCTGCCTTGCACTATATAGTATTGTATATTAGTACACTGCATAGTATTGTATATTATATGGTAACTCAGTTACATCTATTCTGCATCGAACATTGTACATATGTCTATACTGAACACCTCTGTGACCTCATTTTTTTTTTTACTTCTAATTTACATACTATACTATGTTATTTTATTTCATACTTATCTTGTCTTGCACAGTCTCTGGAGCGTAACAGTAAGAAGCATTTTGTATAAAAGTATTCTGTACTTCTGTATGACAACTATTAAAGAAACTTGAACTTGAAACTTGAACTTGAAACATCACCTGCACAGCGCAATCTCTCAGTGGCGAGGAGTAACGCGTGGGAGGCTCACGCTGCCCCCGATACTTCCTGATTCTGCTGTACAGGCGCACCAACCGACCTGTAGGAGTCGCTGTCCACAACGTCCGATCCCCACCCACCGGCTTTCCCATCCCTAACACTGCCAATTGTATTAGTATGAACGACCAGCCAAGCCGGAAGCAACGCCGAGAGCTGGGCTCGAACCCAGCATCTCCTGCGTTAGTGGCGAGCGCCTTGCCCACTGCGCCACTTAGCCGCCTACTTGTGTATGAATTTCTTAAATTTTCTTATTTCTCTGGATTCTATACCACAAAACTGAGCGTTATTGGCGTAGATTGGAGCGCAGTTAGTGTGTCTACCTTCTGTGAACATTTAGCAACCATCTGTGTTGAAATCCGATCCAAAATGGCGGAGCCATGAAGAATTTCATTCTTCATTCTCGGTGCATGCCTGGTGATACTAAATCCAATTTGAACTATGCCATTTGAAAGAGTAGATTTGGCCCGATCCATAGTGTGCAAGTTGGCTATAATAAGGTCATTTATAGGCCTGGTATTCTATATTCTATAATAATATTTCAAATTGCATGTATCCGGATGGCAGAATTCAGTACTGTATCTACATAACCTTATGTTTAATCATCTTCCCTTTATTAATTTCCTTTGATTTTTTTGTACACGTGATCTCAAGGTGCTTAACACTTTAAGGACCAGCCACGAGTTAACTCGTGTTTCGATTCCACCCGTTGAGGACCAGAGCCACGAGTTAACTCGTGGCAAGTTGTTATTGTTTTATTCCATATTAATAAACGGATCAAGATCCCGGATCGACTCTGCAGATTTACCCGCCAGATTTAAATCGGCGACATGCAATACCGGCCAGATCCTCTTAGGGGCGCCATCGCTCCACTGCAGTATCATTGAGGCCGAATGGGAAAATTATTTTTTTTACTGTCTGGGGCGTTTCATATGAGCCTGGATCCCAGCCGAACATCCTCCATCTTTGATCACTTTACGGAACGCAGATTTCAGCCTGGAATAATGGGATTTATGATCAGCCAATGGACATATCGATCTATCAGATGCCGATGAATAATGACGAAATGCTGCCGGCGATCACATGGGCTGACGGTAGGATACTATTCACCCAAATTACAGCCGGATTGGACATTGTTGTAACACGCAAGTGATCGATCAGTGAATATGGCTACTTGAACGCACACTGTATTGCTAATCAATAATACTGATCGGCGTCCCCCGCCGCCCCCATTTCATCCATAGATGCTCTGTAATAGTCCGGATGCTAAGCAGTTTGTTTTATTTCATTCGTATATATACAACAGAAATGGCGTTTGATATAACGTGACTAGCCTTTAGCCTCATATCTAGCTTCCAAGAAAAAAAAAAGAGACGAAAACTGCGATAAAGCTTATATTCACGACGCTATAAAATGACAACCAACCGATGGATTTTTATTTTCTTTAAGCCATTATGAAGGCACGGTTTATGCACTCAAGAGACAATGAGAATGGACAGATAGCAATACTATAAAGTATATATATAGCTGTTAGAAAGTACATCGGTTTGTTGACAAACCCTGGTCGTCCAGAACCATATTACACTGCAAACCGTGGTCGCCAATGTGTTAACGAGCTCAGTGGCAGTTTTTTATGTCTGCATGGTGTTATTCACCGTCAAAGATGCAAAGAAAAATCATAATTTATATTCTCCTTTGTTTCATCACAATGTACTCAAGCCTAGTAACAGATAGGGATGCACCGATCCGACTTTTTCAGTCCCGATACCGATACCTGGTTTTGGGTATCGGCCGATACCGATTACCGATCCGATACCCATACCATTATCTATATATTTTTTTTTATAATCTAACCCTAACTAACCTTACTGTCATGCACTTGTCCTAATATACTAACCTACACTGTAGCACTCAACACTTTGATGAACATTGTTACTCAGCTGATGAGAGTTGTGCCCTTCCTGATGACTTGTCGTACAGAACTTGTAAGTCGCTTTGGATAAAATAGTCAGCTAAATGTAAATACCCATTGTTCAATTAATAAACTGTATGTCTCACTGTGTGGAAGAGACTGGGATCATTCTTTTGTGCAAGGGGCAACATCAGGCTTGACTTAAAACATTACTTTCCTAACTTAGTGAAACTAAATGTAACAAATTAACACATAGATATACTGAATTGTTATTTCTTATTTTATATATATATTTGAAAATAATACAAAAAAAATCCGATTTATATATTTTTTTTACCGATACCCGATCCAGCTATTTTAGTGATATCGGGGCCGATATCAATATCGGAGCATCCCTAGTAACAGACACAATATTTCTGACACTGGGAATACATTCCCTGAGGTCCATAGATGTCCCTAGATACCAAGAACATGCAAATGGACCTTGTAGAAGTGGAGCAATCTTCCATTTATTTAGGTATGTATTTTTAGGCGGATTTTCAGAAAATAGAGCTAGAGCATAACAGGTTAAAACTAGTGCTGTCAGGCGATTAAAAAAATTAATCTAATTAATTACAGGATTTGTAATTAATTAATCTAATTAATCGCATTTTAATCGCATAACCATTTTATGCCTGATATTCTATATTCTATAATCATATTTCAAATTGCATGTGTCCGGATGGCAGAATTCAGTACTGTATCTACAAAACCTTCTGTTTAATCATCTTCCATCTATTAATTTGCTTAGATTTTTCAGGTCTGGTCAATTTGAGCATGGTGTTATTCACAGTCAAAGATTAAAAAAAATGTATTGATATTCACATTTGGTTCATTACAATTTACTCAAAATAAAGATTGATTGATTGAATGAAAATGTTATTAACAGATTGCAGAATGGGTACAATACAGTACGGCTCAATACACACAATTGTTAAGGGTATGCAGACCAGAGAAATACTTTCGTCTAGTTTACATCAGGGTCCCCCATTTTCAATTCATAATGAATTGTAAGTAAGGGTGCAACTTGCACCGTGCAATCCATTCTTTGTGGATCTAGCCCACAGTATTTCGGACACTGGGAATACATTCCCTGAGATTCATAGATGTACCTAGAATCAGATACCAAGAACATGCAAAAAAAGTCTGTAAATGTGTATTCTACATTCTTATGGAATGAATGATACAAATTTTAATTTTTTTTGTAATTAATTTTGAGTTAATTTTCATAACGCGATAATTAGCTGTGTAATTAATTAATCTAATTAACGCGATAAACTGACAGCCCTAGTTAAAACTAATGAAAATGATGATGGATCAGTATTTCAAATTAATATCTTCAAGTATAATATATTCTAATGCTTATATTTTTCTTCTTCCATGTCTCAATAGAGTGAAAAGGGTTGTCCACTCACAGATGAAGGAGGAGGGGCCCATGCTGAGTGGGCGTGGCTTGGAAGCAGCTGAGAAATACTCCACAGCTTTCTTGAAACGCTCCACCTTGTCCTCCATGCGAGACTGTAGGGTCAGAGGGGGGGGGGGGGGGATGTCAGATGGGGTCCTGTGATTGGCAATCTGTCTCCGAGATTAAAAATGTATTCACGGGAGCCCGAGTGGCGCAACGCATACTGCGTAGAAGACCTACGCGGCCGACCCGGGTTCGCCTTGCGCTCCCGGACGGATTTGCATGTCCTACCCCACATCTTCTGCCGTTCTCCCTCTCCTCTGTCGGTCATGTCTGACAATAAAAGCTGTAAAAACGCTAAAATAAATATTTAAAAAATAAAATTTATTCACAAATCCCCAAAAATCTGTTCTCAACTTTCTCATGACCTTGGAACTATAAATCGATAAATCAATTAGCTCAATCGCGAAATCCTACAGATTGGCCAAGATTAGTCAAGCAGAAAGACACACAATATATACAAGCTTTCTAACTAATCTATGGAATTGCCAGGATAATCGCGATAAATAATCAAAATCGAATTGAGATTCCCAGAGACCCACTGCTACGAGAGCACGATAACACACTATTGACTAGGGATGGGTACCGAATTCGGTACTTTTGAGGTACCGAACCGAAACACGTCGGTACTACCGAGTATCGAATCAAGTGAGAAACCGATTTTTTTTTTAAATAATTAATTATTTTTATTTTTTACTTTTTTCTTTTCATGTCAACGTTCACACGCACAATATATGCTTACCTAGGATTTGACTTGATTCAACAACAAAGCAGTCGGAGCAATGACAAGCCGAAAACTGTCGAAATTGTAGTTATTTGAAGTTTGGATTTCTTTTTTTACGACTGAGGTTGGTAAATTAAATTTCTTGAGACTAAAGTACCGAAAAAAGGTACCGTTGGGTACCGGTATCGATTCACAGGTACCGGTACCGGTTCAAATGTGAAAGGTACCCATCCCTACTATTGACCCAGAGACCCACTGCTACGAGAGCACGATAACACACTATTGACCCAGAGACCCACTGCTACGAGAGCACGGTAACACACTATTGACCCAGAGACCCACTGCTACGAGAGCACGGTAACACACTATTGACCCAGAGACCCACTGCTACGAGAGCACGGTAACACACTATTGACCCGTCTGAGACCCGCCTCTTTTGTTGATCCTCCAATCATGATTCTCGCTTCCCTGGAATGTTATCATGTACCTCTGGTATAAACATCTGGAATGTTATCATGTACCTGTGGTATAAACATCTGGAATGTTATCATGTACCTGTGGTATAAACATCTGGAATGTTATCGTGTACCTGTGGTATAAACATCTGGAATGTTATCATGTACCTCTGGTATAAACATCTGGAACGTTATCATGTACCTTTGGTATAAACATCTGGAATTGGTACCCCTCAATTGACTCCCAACATACAATAAAGTACAAATAAATATAAATAAACGTTACCTGTGACCTAGCCCTACCTGTGACAGGTTGAAGACGTCTCTATAAACGTTACCTGTGTAATGTATGCATGTAATTTAATGTAAAATGCACCTGCGACAGGTTGAAGACGTCTCTGGCGATGGCATCGAGGTTCCCCAGGTCTTTGATGGAGGAGACGTACTCCGACACGGCCTTGATGACGACCTCGCAGGGGGGCAGGACCAGTTGGTGGGCTCGCACCTGAGACACAGACATGGTACATATTTTATTATTATTAAAAAATATTTTTTATTTTATTATATTATCTATATTATTCTATTCAATAGAGGCCTCGCACAGAATGTTTGTAGTTCTCCTTCCAACATGGCTACCTGTAACATAGCAACCATTGTTTTGTACATGGCAACGGAAGAGACAACAGTTGCTATGTGTTGAGAATATATTGCCTGTTAAGCAGGGCTGACAGTTCGGTTCATATTAGGGATGTCCCGATCAAATTTATTTGCTCCCGATCCGATCCCGATCATGTGATTTTGAGTATCTACCGATACAGATCTTTCCTGATCCGATAAAAAAAAATTAAAATAATAATAATTGTATCCCAATTTCTCACATTACATTCACCCTGAATGTTGACGTTATCCAGGTGAAAAGTTAACTTCATTCAAGCGAGGCATTGCAATCCTTGACATAAATCATTTGATGTATAATTAAATCAAAGGAAATGCGTTTGGGTCCGAGAGTGTGGCTGGTCTTCCGTTCTGCAGCTGGATACTATTGGTTTGTTTTGGCAAAATTATTCTGCTCTGTGTGACAATAAATAAATGAATGATGATATGCAATTTAAAACCAAAACTAAGGCCTCAGTATGAGTTTAAGACGTGAACATAGGGGTGGACGGTATGGTCTAAAATGTATATCACGGTATAATTTGAAGCATAGACGGTAACGGTATATATCACGGTATCAGTGTTTCCGTTCGAATAATTTGTTTTGCCTGATAGGCAGGCTATATAAAGAATGACATCCTCAAGGCATGTAGATTTATAATATTTTAACTTAAAACTAGGTTACTTTTGCGTATAAAGTCATTATATTCCAAATAAAATAAGTCCAGAGTCCGTGCTGCTCCCATTGCAAACAGCGGGCTGGATGCTGGATTTTGCTAGAAGCATATGTAGCTGCAGAGCCGCAGAGCCAGCGGTGCTTTCAGGTCTGGTCACAGCTTTCAGCCGTTGGGTGGGGGGGGCGCTGTTGAGCGGGCCTGTGAGACCTGAAAGCGCCGCTGGCTCTGCGGCTCTGCGGCTCTGCAGCTGCATGCTATTCGCAAATCCACTGCTGCAGCCGTCCTCACGTCCTCTCGTTATCATAACACTACACGCATATCATAATGTTTACAGCAAACTGTAGTTGATCACCAGGTATGTTTTATTAACGTAGAATAATTCATATAAGAAAAACGATAGGGACATCTCTTACCTTTCTCCACTGGTTAAAAATGCCAGGAACTGAAATTGAAACTTGCTGTGCGCCGCGGTGATATGTGTTTATTATGAAATGACAATTGCGTGTTGACACGCCCACTGCGCGAAGCCTCCTAAATAACTTTTTCCAGTTTGCACATATCTATTATCTATGACTAATTCTATCTATTTTTAGGGGCAAATGCGATTGAAATAGTCGCGCTGTGGTTACATGACGTCATTGCTATTTTAGAGCTGCTCTACCGGTTACACGGTATAGTCAAAATCCACACCGTAGAGCAAATTAATACCGTTTATACCGTATACCGTTTATACCGTCGACCCCTATACCGTTTATACCGTCCACCCCTACGTGAACATGGTCATGTTTGTTGAATAAAAAAAAAAAATTGTCGATCCCGATCTTTGGAAAATCACGTGATCGGCCCCGATCCCGATCACGTGATCGGGACATCCCTAGTTCATATAGATTATTAATTATCTTATTTTGAAAATCCTGTGGCAAGTCTCATTTCCGCCCAAGCGCAGCTCCCGGAGCTCAGGCAGCCCAACAACAACAGCGTGTGTAGATGTTACAGGCAGCATAGCTCCAGAGTGCGCATTTTGCGACCAGGAAATAAGTCCCTGCCTTTTTTTTGTTGCAACGCGTCCAATGTATCTAACATACGTTGCATCCTCGCCAAAAACGAACGTTAGCTGCTAATGGTAACTAAGCTAAGCTAACCCGGCTCAGAGGCAGAGAAAACAGTTCCATTAGTGAGGAAAGGGGGGGGGGGGGCTCAGGCTCTCTCTGTCCCTCTCTCTACATTCAATGATTTTAAGTAGGTGAGGTCAGAGGAGTTTGATAGTATTTACTGAGGATGGCCAGATAATGTTGATATAACCTGTTAACTCAATGGCTGCCAACAGCGAGTATACTCGATATAGCCCGTCAATCGAATAACGCCAACAACGAGTATACTCGTTATTGGATCATTATTTCTTTTATTCGCTATTTCCATTCATAAACATGCAGGCAGCTGTGTGTTATCACTGGGGATGGGTCTGAGATCGCAAAAGTCCAATACCGCCGCCTGCCGCCTTACGGCCACTGTTGCACTCCATTTGAAACGATGTGGCTTGCTGTCTGGGCCGATCTGCGGGCGGAGTCCAACTACTCGGGCAGGGCAAACGCTTATAACGCATGCATCGACGAGGGTCGGGCCCCCCGGGTTCATGTTCATTGCTGGATTACATTGGAAACACGATCGCAATCAGTACTTGGAATGGCGATCAGATAATGCCCTTTCATGCATCCATGATGAAACATAATAACGATTTTCTAAATTTTATTTGAGAACAGTAGCTAGTCCAGGGAAGAAACGATAACGCTTTTACTAGAATACACGTTGCCGGCCATTACGAAGCATTTTGGAAATGACGATGATGAAACTACACTCATATTCACGACGGTATAAAACGGAAATGTATGGATGGAAAAAATTTCTGTTTTTTGCATCTTGACCGGAAGAAACTCAATGACAATCGACTATATTATTAGATCCATAGCTATAATATATAATATAGCTTTAGGCCTGCAAACACAGCCACGTATCCCCATGTTAAAAGGCGATGGCATTTCAACGGTAAGGTAAACAGCGACCCCTGGTGCTGAATGAGTTAAGCATGAGCTCTATTTTCTGAAAATCAGCCAAAAAATACATACCTAAGTAAATAGAAGATTGCTCCACTTCTACAAGGTTCATTTGCATGTTCTTGGTATCTGATTCTAGGGACATCTATGGATCTCTTGGAATGTATTCCCAGTGTCAGAAATATTGTGTCTGTTACTAGGCTTGAGTAAATTGTGATGAAGTAAAGGAGAATGTAGATTATTATTATTATACAGTTTTAAGGACGATTTGCCCACTGGCGCGACGCGCCACTTTGGCGACCTCTAGCGGTTCGGGTGTGCATATTTTTTTTATACAATATATATATATATCGAATTAAAGCCCCATTTGTTGCCGTTTTAGGTGACAAAATCCGTTCAGCGGTTCACGAGTTACATGCCGATATGTGAGGCGTGCGCCAAAGTACACAGCACTTTTATTTTTTTCCGAATACCACCCGCGACTCCCGAGGTTCTACCTCCGTCAATCATTTGGCAATCTCGAAAATGATTGGACATGGTGCCTGGTAAGTAACCAATGAGTGTGGCTTTCCAATGATACGCCAGGTGGGGATGAGCGAATCAGGGATCTAGGTGAAAAGTCACGAGTGAAAACAGGACGAGAAAAAAACGCAAAATGAATTGAAGTCAATTCAGTTTGCCAAAATCACTCCTAATCACACATTTCTGAACGGATTTTTATGAAATTTGGACATGTATGTACTACATACGACTTCAGGCTATGGACCCAGGGTGTTTTCCAGCTCATACCAATTTTTTTGGATATACACTTTTGGATATTGCAACTACTACAGAAAAATGTTCTACAACTCAAGTTCAGACCTATGTTACTCTATTTCATTAGCACTAAAAGTTCATTTAGACCAGGCTCATGCATGTGCTATAAGTATAAAGTAGCCTATAAAGATCAGCTTTGCAAAAAAAGTATACAGTCCTCAAGTTCAAGTTTAAAAATTGCCACTTTTCTGGCCGCCAGTTAAGAGGTTAAGCATCAGGTGTATAATGCTATTGCAATCAGCTCAATAAACGCTGGTAATATTTGAATGACATTTTAATGAGTGCTGAGGTGTACCTTGAGAGAGGCTAGCGGGTGCTCAGGACCCAGCAGACTCCAGTGGAAGGCAGCCAGGTCCTCATCAGGCAGAATATGGTTCCCTAAGAGACAGAAAGATCAGAGAAAAGCTATCAAATGTTTGCCATGTCATGATGTCAATAGAGAAAGGAGAAAGTGAAGGCTAGGAGTAATAAAGCTGTGAGTAGGTTCGCCTGGAGGTCGCTGTTCGACGGCATGTGTGTGTGTGCTCGCGCTCTCGTTAGGGGTGTGTGCTCGCGCTCTCGTTAGGGGTGTGTGCTCGCGCTCTCGTTAGGGGTGTGTGCTCGCGCTCTCGTTAGGGGTGTGTGCTCGCGCTCTCGTTAGGGGTGTGTGCTCGCGCTCTCGTTAGGGGTGCATGCTCGCGCTCTCGTTAGGGGTGTGTGCTCGCGCTCTCGTTAGGGGTGCGTGCTTGCGCTCTCATAAGGGGTGTGCTCTCGTTAGGGGTGTGTGCTCTCGTTAGGGGTGCATGCTTGCACTCTCGTTAGGGGTGTGTGCTCGCGCTCTCGTTTAGGGTTGTCACGATACCAACATTTTTGTTTCGATACTATACCAATATGAATTTCGATACTTTTCCTCAAAATCAGGGAAACACTCTCAGATGTCATTATTGTTCTTTATTTTAAAACACAACAATGAACAATGACAAGAATAAATAAATTAAATTAAAAGCAATGGCATTCAAAATGCTGGAGAACTTTTTTTTGCACTCAAAACAGTTGCTGTACAAGGTTTCTGAACCCAGCTTTCTCAACTGTATATATATTGGAACTTGGTCCACACAGATGAACTCTGAGACTGCCCTGTTGAGCCTTTTATCATCTTTGGACTCAAAAAAAGCTGGGAGGTTAGGTTGCTTCTGAGTGGGGGGAGTCACTCTGTGAGCCAAATGCAGCAGACTTCTGTAGTTAAAAAAAATTCAAGGGGTAGAAAAAGTATAGTTGTATTATTATTATTATACATTTGTCATTGCAGAGGGCCTAATTAGTTTGAGATACCATAACCTAGAAAACATTTTGATGAGTGAGACTGATTTTATATATATATAGCCTATCATAATCTAGAACTAGGTTATGTCATATTGTAGGCTGTTTAACAAAAATAAAATAGATTTCCGTTGTCTTTATACTAGGGGTGGGAATCGCCAGAGACCTCACGATACGATAGTATCGCGATATTCGATATATCGCGAATATTGCGATATTTCTTTTTTTTATCACTTTTTTTTCTTTCTTTTTTTTTTACTGCAAAGTAAAACTGTCAACATGTTTTATCTAATAAAATAAAGTTCAGTCTGTACATCTCACTTCAACCATTTTTATTGAAGAACATGGTATTTTCTCAAGCAGACAGATGTAAACACTGTAATCTGTGTTGCATGTACCTGACAAACTGAACTGTTTGTATTACAGTCATATTCCAACTTAACTGAATGCACATGTGTGTGTGTGGACTACTGTACTATTACAGGTATTGAAATTAACAATGCAACTTCCTTATACAAAAAAAATAAAAATAAAATTGTATGAATAATTGAATATCGATACTTGGCGTCCCTGTATCGTTACAGTATCGCCACGCAAAGTATCGCGATACTACTACGTATCTATTTTTTCCCCCACTCCTACTTTATACAGTATGTATGAACCATTAAATGGGCAATTGTCAATTGTCTCTGTATAAATCACGTTTGTGACTAAGCTATAGAGATGCACATGTGCATCAATTCATTTCTGTTGTGGGTAGGCAACAGGGGATGCTGTGTTTACTAGCTTTCAGCACGGCAATTTAGGCTATGTATAGCTTATTATTAGGCTTTTCAATTTATTTTCTATTCTTGCGAATAGCATTGTGGACATTTTCTAATGCTCGTATAAGGAACTGTAGTCACAAGAGCTAGCATAGCTCATCCAACAACTGTTGGCATCAATGGCATGACTACAGTACTGATAGGAGCTACTGTAGCATTAACTTAACGTTAGTTATCATACCATACCATCGGCAATTGCAGTGAGGATCTTTATTAACGTTAGCTAGCTAGCACATTTTGCATAGAATAAACTCGGCTAACGTTAGCTTATATAGCTAGTGTAACTGAGGGGTACAATTCCCTGACTGTATTAATCAAGTATTAGTATCATTAAACTACTACCGTGTATGTACATTACTGGCCTTACTGTACACAAGTATATTAGATGACAACACTTCCACAATGAAACGGTTTCCACACAAATACTTGTTTAGAATATTTATTACATTAAGAATATGATATTACATTACTTGGGTCACTTTGGATGCGCTTATAAGGCAAAGAATGTGCAGGCAAATCAATAATGAATGTTTAGGAATTAGATCTAGGGATATTCTGGGAAGGGGGGGTGTACTACCGGTTGTAAGCCAGCAGGGGGAGGCAATGCTCTATGAAAGTCAATGGTCCACGGAGGCGATCTTACTCCCTGGAGCAGCGGGGAAAGGCAGCCTGGTCACAGGGTGCGCGCCGCGTAGGTGAAAGCCGTGGAGCCTCTGGTACGACAGAGACGGGCTCGAGTGATGGTCTCACGGGCAGGTGTAGATCCCACAGTAGCAGTGGGGTAGGCGGTTCTCTGCTCCAGCAGCTTGGTCAAAGCAATGAAGAATAATAATCCTTGCCGGAAAGTGGCTCTGCTGGTCCGGTGTAGGTATCCTCCGGTGCGCGGTAGTGCACGGTTGAACTTGACGTTACTATCCTATTAGTACGCGGCAATAAATGCTCTATGTAGACGCACAATTACCCACTTCACGTGGTCTTTGACTCGTAATGAAGGTTTACTAATAAATAGCGAACGATACGTTAAACAAACGTATTAGGATAACACGAGACTCTATCTTGGGGCGATGCGAGCCCTACTCGGCCCACGTTGCGTAGTGGGGAGAGACGTCACTTGGATAACTGGAACTGAACGAGACTGAACGGGACAAGGGACTAAGAGGAGTTCTACATTTCTTGCGCCCTATTTATGTGCACGGTGAACAAATAGTACCATTCGTATTTCGGTAGCCGTATTCCTACGCGGAACCGGGGCTAGTTGGGACATGTTCGTGTCGGTAGCTTTCAAGTCAGCTCTAGGGGTAAGTCACTGGCGCCTAGGGGATCGCTTCCAATAGGAGAACGAATATTATGGTCTGTCCTGTAGACTAAAGGGATATTCAGTGTATATGTACAAAGAATACACAAGGGATATCAAACGATATACAAATATTATACATGGGATCTCAGGCAATAAATATATATATTCGGTTTAATCTGACCCTTTGTAACAGCTAGCAAACTATAATTCTAGTTAAAGCTAGCTAACGTTAATCAATAAAGATCCTCACTGCGATTGCCGATGGTTATGATAACTAACGTTACGTTAATGCTAGCTCTCGTGACTACAGTTCCTTATACGAGCATTAGAAAATGTCCACAATGCTATTCGCAAGAATAGAAATCTCAATCTCTCTCCATCAGAGCTCTCTCTTCCGGTCATCAACGTCATCACTGACAGCAGCGCTGTGCTCCAATAGGAAGGCATTTGCATGCATAAATGAATAAATATATATATATTTTTTTTAAACAGTTTTTCCCCAAACGCAGTATAGTACCATTTCGAACACTCTAGTACCGCGGTACTATACTAATACCGGTATACCGTGCAACCCTACTCTCGTTAGGGGTGTGTGCTTGCTCTCTCGTGCATCAAAGGTTTTGTCAGGGGGCGCGCCAGGGTGGCGCACCACGTAACGCACTGTAGTGCAACACGGCCGTCCCGGGTTCGACTCCCGGACCCGGCGACCTTTGCCGAATGTCTTCCCCCATATCTCTCTCCCATCCTTCTTCTCTGCCGGACATGTCCAATAAACTAATACAAATCTACCAAAAACATAATAAAATAAAGATTTTAAAAAAGCAAGACTTTTTAATACCACTTACAGCTAAATTTAATACAAATTTCACAACCATACTAGCAAAAAGACAAACGCATAGCAACACTGATTTTAATTCTCACACGTTCCATACAAGCTCTCGCCAGACGCATCCCGACCGCTCCCCCTAAAAATACATACATTACCTAAGTAAATGGAAGATTGCTTCACTTCTACAAGGCCCATTTGCATGTTCTAGGGACATCCATGGATCCCATGGAATGTATTCCCAGTGTCAGAAATATTGTGTCTGTTACTAGGCTTGAGTAAATTGTGATGAAACAGAGAATATTAATGATTTTTCTTTGCATCTTTGACAGTGAATAACACACCATGCTAAAAATTACCAGACATGAAAAACGGACACTGAGCTCAGTACCTTCATGTGTACAAATCTTAAGGAAATGAATAAAGGGAAGATGATTAAACAGAAGGTTTTGTAGATACAGTACTGAATTCTGCAATCCGGACTATTTGAAATATTATTATAGAATAGAATAGCAGGCGGCTACGTGGTGCAGTGGGCAAGGCGCTCACCACGAATACTGGAGACGCTGGGTTCGCCTGTTCGAGCCCAGCGCTCCACATTGCTTTCAGTTTAGCTGGTCGTCCGTACTAATACACATTGGCAGTATTAGGGGGTGGGAAACTGATGGGTGGGGATCGGGCGTTGTGGACAGCGACTCCTACAGGTCGGTTGGTGCGCCTGCGCAGTCGAATCAGGAAGCGATGGGGGGGGGGGGGGGGGGCTGAAAGATCGAGCCGTGCAGGTGAAAAGATGCGACTGCTGTTACTATTATGTCTTCAAATAACGCACCGGACTGCGACTTAACGTTTGACGGTTTATTTGATCCGCTCCACCAGTGCACAACACACACACATCATCTCCCGTTACCACAACGCTTTACGGTATATTACAGCAGTGTCGCAACATTATTACTGTGCCATCTTAAAGGCCCGGTGAACACCGTTGTGATTCACATACACAACAGTTACCTCGAGTATCGGAGGGGACTCGTGCTATGTATGACTTAGTCCACATTGCAGCCGGCTTGTGGGAGGCAAGAAACAGCGTTCGAGACAAGGGAGGGTTGAATTGGATGATACGAAATTGGGATGGGAGAAAAATAGAAAATGGGAGAAAAGGTGGTAAAAAAAAGAATATAGAATACCAGGCCTATAAATTACCTTATTATAGCCAACTTGCCCATCTGTGGATCGGGCCAAATCTCCTCTTTCAAATGGTAGAGTTCAATCTGGATTTAGTATCTCCAGGCGTGCACTGAATAACCTTGAATGAAATCTTCTAATAATGGATATGGCTCCGCCATCTTGAATCCGTTTGCAACGCGGATTGTTGCTAAATGTTCACAGAAGGTAGACACACTAACTGCGCTCCAATATATGCCAATAACGTTCAGCTTTGTGGTAGAGAATCCAGAGAAATAAGAGAAATTAAATAAATTCATACACAAGTAATTTGCTTGCAGGAAGCTAGAATCGGCTGGGTACTGTAGTTTTTCGAAATTTCAACGCTCATAGCTGGCGACGGCCGCTAATTCAAAAAGGCGGATATTCGCTAAATTATAAACACATTCCATAAACTAAAATCTCACTAATAAGACTTTACCCTATTGGTAAACAAACGTATTGTTGAAAATATACACTATGACTGCTGTTGTGACATGGTTAGGGTCTTTACTATTGGATACATTTGGGGATGGACCGCTCGGGCTAAAGAGGCCTTAAAATTGAGAATGATGAATTTAAGACTTTTGAATAACCCGCAGATACCCTGTCGGCTGGTTCCTTACCCAATAGAGCAGCGAAACAGGGCAGGTGTTGTGTCTTGAGTCCCAGCTGCCTGGCGGCTTCAGACAGCAGGTACTGGTGCGTGGTCAGGTTCTTGCCGTTCCAGCTCAGTTTGAGCGCGTGCGAGGAGAAGTAGGCGGGGACGTTGCAGAGGGCGAACTCCGAGTCCTGAGCGATCAGGCCGGCGAAGCCAAAGTCCCTGTAGAGAGACAGCACCTCCTGGTGGTGGTCCTCCAGTGTCTGCACCACCTAGTGGAGACACAAAGCAACAGCGTGTGTTAATGTCCCTGTAGAGAGACAGCACCTCCTGGTGGTGGTCCTCCAGTCTGCACCACCTGGAGATGAGAACCCCTCCCACCCCCTCTATGAGGAGCTAGCCAAAATGAGAACCCCTCCCACCCCCTCTATGAGGAGCTAGCCAAGATGAGAACATTGATTCGATGCGTATTCGAGCCCCGGCTTGCATCGCAGTCCCGAACGGGGCTAGCTGAGGGAGTAGGGTATATCTGCAGAGCCGCAGATATACCCTGCTGAGGGCATGCTGAATGTATACACACAAGACAGTGGAGATAGTGAGCATTTCGACTTGTTGCGTGGTGGCGATGTCTCGCAGATAATACAACTACAAGTATAATTATAAAATATATATATTTTATTTTAAAAAAAAATTAAGTATACCTGTATATTTCTTTAAAAAAAATTTATATAAAACCTAAAACGATCGGTATCGGATCGGTATCGGCCGATATGGCTCAAGACGATCGGTGATCGGTATCGGTGGCAAAAAACGTGATCGGGGCATCCCTACTGAGAACCCCTCCCACTCCCTCTATGAGGAGCTAGCCAAGATGAGAACCCCTCCCACTCCCTCTATGAGCTAGCCAAGATGAGAACCCCTCCCACCCCCTCTGAGGAGCTAGCCAAGATGAGAACCCCTCCCACCCCCTCTATGAGCTAGCCAAGATGAGAACCCCACCCACTCCCTCTATGAGGAGCTAGCCAAGATGAGAACCCCTCCCACCCCCTCTATGAGGAGCTAGCCAAGATGAGAACCCCGCCCACCCCCTCTTACAGCTCAATAAACTCTGACCGGAATTTCTCCCATTTGTCCGGGAGATAGAAATCTTCCAGGACACGGAGACCGGCAACGGAAACCCTGTGTCAGAGACCTGATTGGGAATTTGGCCAGGAACGGCGGGGAACCCCCTACTCTTTGCAGATAGTTGATCATAGATATTTCACTTGATTTAAATTTAATAAGACACTTGAAGTCCCATCAGTTTGTTAAGTTTACCGCGGAGTAAAAAGAAAAAGGCAGATTAAGAACCAAAACGACCATTAGCGCAAACCAATTTAGAGAGCATCCGTGCGTATAACCGTGATAGTCGGAAGGATCACAAGAAAAGTCATGAAATTCATAGGGCTGGACGAGACGGACTACTCTCTCACATTGAGCGAGCCCCGCTAGTCCGCTACACTCTCCCAGCTTGCTGAAGAGACAACAAGTTACAACAAGCATGCCATGAAGACCCGCCCTACTCTGCCTCTGATTCGCAGACTGTGGGTGGGGGAATGTGATTGGACCAAAGCAGAGTTTACAGACACACACACACACACAGTGCAGTCGGACATGCAAAGACACTGCTTGCAGTAGAGTAGAGAATGTTGACTCGTTGCATTTGTGGCGATGTCTTGCAGATAATACATATGAAAAGTAGGGCTGGGCGATATAACGATAACGATAAATATCGTGATATATTTTAATAATCGATATCGAATATCGAAATAAAAAAAATCGAAAAATCGTTTTTTTTTTCTTTTTGACCTACAACAGGGCAGTTTTAAAACCAGAGACAGTGGACAGACTTGTCTTTCTTGCCTGCAACTTAAAGTAATGGCTTTGCTTGTCCAAATGACAATACTGACCAAATTGAGATTTATTTTTCTCTTGTCCATTTATTTTGTTTGCTTTCTAATTTAAAATACAGTTTGAAACCGTCTGTACACAGTAGGCTATGTGTGCTAGCAGAACTAGACTCCAGTCACAAGTCACGGTGCACATGTGCAGTGGTTTGTCCACCAAAAAAGCGCCAAAAGATCGAAAATAAACTAGCAGAGCCAGAACTGTTCAACTCCCCTGGAGCCACAGCCAGCAGAGAAGCCGGTTTACTTTCGCTTTTAAACCAGCTGCAGCCTGAGAACTGGAGTGTGAGGGGATGTAACACTAAAGATGGCGGCAATGACAAAGAATTGCTGCAAATCTGTTGTTATAAAAAAAATTAAAAAAAAATAATTATACTTCTAACAATTCGATAATTATCAATAGAGAAATATGATATCATATCGTTATCGCGATATGATTTTTTTCCATATCGCCCAGCCCTAATGAAAAGTATAATTTGCTCAGAGTCCAGAGACAGTTGTGGTTCGGTCCGGATCTGGACCGGAGTCCGGATTTTGAGAATGCCTGTGTTAGACCTACAGTATAATACTGCCAGCTGCTATAACAAAACAATTTTTTTTTTGTATTTGTTAGTGAAGTATTTATTATTGTTTTGTCATTATTCTTTTTAGTATTGTTGTTACTGTTGATGTTGATATTGTGTTGTTGGTTGTTGTTCAAAATTTAAAATATAAGAAAAAAAGAATTGCTCATGATCGGTGGCAAAAAAAAGTGATCGGGGCATCCCTAGCAAAAATATTGTAAAATCATAAGTCTGCTATAAACTATTCTCCCTCTGTCGTGTGTGTGTGTGTGTGTGTATACAATCCTGACTCCTGAGCCTATTTTATTCAAAAGGAAGATTTAATTATGTATATATTATAGTAGCCTAATAAAAAAACGATTTTAATCGTATCTCCTGTGCTGGCTCAAGCACTACCATAGTGTGGAGTGGAGAGATGACACACAATACATATAATAATTCATGGGGATATAAAAAAAATTGGCTGGTAGAATATCTCAGAGAAACGGACAGACAGGTCTCCTGAAGCAGTCATAGAAACAGACAGACAGGTGAGAAGCAGTCAGAGAAACAGACAGACAGGTGAGAAGCAGTCAGAGAAACAGACAGACAGGTGAGAAGCAGTCAAGAAACAGACAGACAGGTGAGAAGCAGTCAGAGAAACAGACAGACAGGTGAGAAGCAGTCAAGAGAAACAGACAGACAGGTGAGAAGCAGTCAGAGAAACAGACAGACAGGTGAGAAGCAGTCAGAGAAACAGACAGACAGGTGAGAAGCAGTCAGAGAAACAGACAGGTGAGAAGCAGTCAGAGAAACAGACAGACAGGTGAGAAGCAGTCAGAGAACAGGTGAGAAGCAGTCAGAGAAACAGACAGACAGGTGAGAAGCAGTCAGAGAAACAGACAGACAGGTGAGAAGCAGTCAGAGAAACAGACAGACAGGTGAGAAACAGTCAGAGAAACATACAGACAGGTGAGAAGCAGTCAGAGAAACAGACAGACAGGTGAGAAGCAGTCAGAGAAACATACAGACAGGTGAGAAGCAGTCAGAGAAACATACAGACAGGTGAGAAGCAGTCAGAGAAACAGACAGACAGGTGAGAAGCAGTCAGAGAAACAGACAGACAGGTGAGAAGCAGTCAGAGAAACAGACAGACAGGTGAGAAGCAGACAGGTGAGAAGCAGTCAGAGAAACAGACAGACAGGTGAGAAGCAGTCAGAGAAACAGACAGGTGCTTCTTGTGATTCCACCCGCCGCGCTCCAGGGCCCTTTTCATTCTTGCATGAGGAAGGATAATGACGATAATCTAGCGTTGATTTCAGGATGATTAGATAATCAGGCGAAAATTTATTTTTTTACTATTTTTTTTAAATATGAAGTTTGCCAATAGGGATGTATCAGTAGTATTGGCAGTGGTAGTAGTCGTAATAGTAATCCACTATTTTTTTATTTTCTAAAAAAATAAACCAGTTCAACACATAACCGCTCTTGCTTAGGGATGTCCGATATTATCGGCCTACCGATAATGTGATATCGGAAAATATCGGTATCGATTTAAAAAAAGAAAGACATTTATTTTTTTACATTTATTTAACCTTTATTTACCCAGGCAAGCAAGTAAGAACACATTATTATTTTATTTATTGTCAAAGTATGCATAATGTTGTGTTAATTACACGACAAGAGATATGTAATGTTAATTACCTGAAATTATTAAGTTTTTTGGGGGGGGAACCCTGCATATATCGGTATCGGTTGATATCGGTATCGGAAATTAAGAGTTGGACAATATCGGTATCGGTAAAAAAGCCAATATCGAGCATCCCTACGTATGCTTCATTTCTTTGATGGCTCAAATGTATGCTCTAGTCCAGTGGTTCCCAAACCTCTCCTCGAGACACCCCAGCCGTTCCATGTATTTGATCAATTCCACCACCAGCACACCTGATTCAACTAATAAAGGGCTAGTTAAGTTGAATCAGGTGTGCTGGTGGTGGAATTTAACAAATACATTGAACGGCTGGGGTGCTTCGAGGAGAGGATTGGGAAGCACTAGTCTAGTCGATTTTGTGTTTTGAGCACAAAGTTCATCATAGATCTAGCCTCTTTATTTTGCTCTCAAAGTGCACCAGATTGATGCATTTAACTTTAAAATGTACCAAAAAAAAATTTCCGGGGGGGCGTGCCCCCTGACCCCCCTAGAGGGTTGAAGGTTCACCCCCCATAGTGAGTTTTCTTTTTTAAAGTTTACATTTATTTATTTTTTTTAATAAAGTTTCATAGAAATCTTAGTCAAACCTTTAGTATTATGGATATTAAACATGCATCCATGTTGCATCCATGTTGTTGTGAACATTTTAATTAAATAAAGAAATTCCCCATAGTCGCCGTGGGAAAGAAAAAAAAGTCAACACAGTGTGATTTAATTCAAGGTGGATCGCTGTTGTCGTTTGAACAACTGCAGATTTCATGGGAACTACCAATCCCCCAAATCAAGAATGTTTAAGATGAATGAAGTAAGATTTTGATTATTTGAAATATGGCCTGTGTAGACTAAACTATGCACAGAATTATGTCAGTCTACAAGGTCCGGATTCTACATGGTCCGGCAATGTAGACCTTGTAGACTCCACTACAGACCAATTATCAGTGAATGTTCATGCATTTTTAAGAAGGGCTACTTCCACAAAAAAAACAAAGAACTCACCAAAACATCTCAGTAGCACCTTATCTAAATGTTCTATTTCATATATGGAGATTCATATTTATTTATGTATTGCATGAATTTCTACATTTTATTTCCTATTTTGTTTATTCATCCCAGTATCTTTCTTTCTTATGTGTGGAATTCTACAAGGCATTTACATTCACATTTACATTTAGTCATTTAGCTGAGGCTTTTATCCAAAGCGACTTACACGTCATCAGGAAGGATACAACTCTATCAGCTGAGTAACAATATTCATCAAAGTGTTGCGTGTTACAGTGTAGGTTAGTTTATTAGGACAAGTACATGACAGTAAGGTTAGTTAGGGTTAGATTTATTTTATTTTATTTTTTAAATTTTATTTCAGATAATGGTTGAAGAAGTGCGTCTTTAGTCGACGGCGAAAGATTGGATGGGATTCGGCTGTCCTAACTGGGGTGGGTAGTTCATTCCACCATTGTGGGGCAAGGACTGAGAATAGGCATGTACTGGTGTATATGTGTTTGAGGATGATATCCTTCAAACAGGCAATAGTGATGATATAATTTGGGCAGTGCTGAGCTGGGTTACTTTCCTCCAGTGTATTTGTCCCTTTTTAAATTTTTTTTTTTTTTTTTACTTCGATTTTTTTTTAATGTTCGAAGCTTGTGCCATCAAACAAAGCTTCGAAGCTTCGAAGTATTTAAGACAGCCCTACAGGAAACAAACAATATTTTTTGTTATGCCTAGCTATAATATAAGGGCGTTTTCACACCTAGCTAGTTTGGAGCTGTTGTTCCGGAACCTGGAGTGTTTACCCCCTATTTCGGTTAATTTGGGCATATGTGAACACAGCAATCGCATTCTGTTGCGGAACAAAACAAGAGGGCCGAGACCATCTAGAGAGGGTGGTCTCGGCGTGATTCCAACCGAACCCGAAGCGACTCGTACGCTGTGAGAATGCAATCGACTTAACAAACCGACACAACTCACTAGCCGTACTGTATACGCGTTGCATGATGACGCTTTCGCATTGAATTGTGGGCGGGATCAGTTTGTAGTCTTTAGGCAGCTAGATCGGTAAAGTTAGCTATAGACCACTGCACTTCCGCGTTACATTGAAATCGGGGAGAAGAGAGCGGGGGGAGCATATGAATGAATGTGGATGAGAGCCGTGATGTAAGTGGTTGCTGCTACGGCTGTGGGGGTGCTGGAGACATGATCTAATAGACTTTTATGCGCCTGCGTTTCCTGAACACGGCGCGACCCATTCCTAATCGATCAGAACTAAATCGGCCGATTTACATCACGGCTCTCATCCACATTCATTAATTTGCTCCCTCCCCGATTTCAATGTAACGCAGAGATTCAGGGTTAGGGGGGGGGGGGCACACCCCAAAATCTGACCAATGAGTGACAGCTTGCTCGCGCATGCGTTTGTTTTGGTCCGCTGTTAACACAGCCATGTGAACACAAACAAACTAAGGGACAAGTGCAACATTGTATCATTATAGTCCCTGTGTCTCCCTGAATCGGAACAAAGCAAACGAACTACAGGTGTGAAAACGCCCTAAGATATATTTTAAGCACTCGCAAGTGAACAAAGCGACCCCATTCAATTACAGCACTGGCGTTCTATCAGGGCACGAAATTAACTTTTTGACTCACAGGCCAGTGGCGGGTAGATGGGAAAAATCTACCCGCCAAGCATATTTCTTACCAGCCAAATATATATATATTTTTTTATAAAATATATATATTATATAATCATACTTGTAGTTGTATTATCTGCGAGACATCGCCACCACGCAACAAGTCAAAATGCTCGCTATCTGCAAACAGCTCCACTGTCTGTGTATACTCGAGTAGCCTCCAGCTCCAGCAAGGATTCTCCGGCGCTGCAGCTGGACCCTATACTCTGCTTTGATCAAATCACATTCAGCATGCCCTGATGCGATGGAAGCCAGGGGCTCGAATACGCATTGAATCAATGTTATAAGACATTGATATCAGGAGCTATCTGTAGCTACTGCTAGCCGGCTAGATAACGTTAAGACAACGCCTCAGTGAACTATTTAGTTTACTGGGACATTTCGTAGTGAGCTAACGTAAGCTAACGTGAGCTACCTAGCCAACATGGCGGACAGTCCTCTCAGTCTCACTCGCAAAACCTAAAATCTGCCCGCCAATGGCAGGTGGCGGGCTCTAATTTCATGCCCTGCGTTCTATACAGAAGGTAAACAGCGACCCCTGGCCGTGAATGTGTTAAGGCGACGATTCAAAACACAATGCAGACGAACTGGAGGAGAACAGCATGGCATTTATGGAGAAGTGCAGCGGAGACCAGAGATTAGGGCTGACCTTCGATTTTCTTTTTGGAATTCGAAGCTTCGGGGCCGAGATTCGATTTTAATTCGAAGCTTCGAAATAAAAAAATTTAAATTATTTATTTTTTATTTATTTTTAACTTTTTTTTTTAATGCTGTGGGACTTGTACAGCACTTTGTTCAACTTTGTCAGTGCTGTAAAGTTTAAACCTTTTTAAATCTTAGACAAACGAAACACTTTGCTTTCATGAAATATTGTAAGCCGTCATTTGAGGCTTTATAAAAGCAGCACAATGAACACAAATCTGTCAGTGCCGAGTCCGACCTCATCTTAAATAACAAACAGCATTGCTTGTTGTAGTTAACAAAGAGAGGCAGAGTTGATTTAGATTTTTTTTTTTTTTTTTTTTATCAAATTTTATTTTCATAAAAAATTTCCGGAAATTTCACTCAGAGATGATTAAAAAGGTCCACGCACGAATAACATGCACGAGCAAATCTAAAAGCTTATCAGACGCTAGCACGGCCGTGACGTCACTTCAGGAAACGTATGCCTTATGCCCGTCCGGGTCATAGTACTACTCGATATATGGCGCTGGCTAACGTTAGCATTATGTCTACTGTCGTGAACCATTTTAGATCGGGGCATGTAGAGGAGTTTGGGGAACGAGTAAAATCATGTGCAGGTCCTCTTCTCAGACCTGTGTGGCAAAGCACTGCACACGCATCATGCAAGCTACACGTCGCTGCATGTTGATCAATGGTGGCCCACTCGGTGCATGATGCATCACAGTGGGCTACTATTGTGCTAACGACGTCCTGCCGCCGTTGTCGCGTCCATGGGCTCCCCGGCAGGGTACCCGTGGGGACGGGGGTGTACAGAGAGGAGAGAACCATTTTGGGTCGGGCGTTCATGCCGGCCAGCGAGCCGGACGTCGGGATATGTTGTTAGCACAATAGCTACCAAGCTAAGCTATGTTAGCTTCTAACGGTGTATACACAATATGTACAACAACACAATGATTTACATTATTACAAATATGGTAACGTGGTTGTGGCTTTTACAAATAATGGTTCGCTTTAGAGATGGATGGCTATGATCACAGATACATTTTCATTCGGCTAGTAGTAGCAAGGCTCTCTGCCTGCAGTGCCTGCCACTAGCTGTGTGTGACTCTCTGCACACACCTGCACCTGTTGTGACGACATCATTTCGATTACACGCGCACGTTATGAACCATTGATTAAAATATCCACGTGCGTGGTGATTGTGTTGGGCAGACAAAATGTTTGATA
Source organism: Notolepis coatsorum (assembly GCF_963971535.1). Taxonomy (NCBI): domain Eukaryota; kingdom Metazoa; phylum Chordata; class Actinopteri; order Aulopiformes; family Paralepididae; genus Notolepis; species Notolepis coatsorum. The sequence continues at coordinate 18,097,281 of NC_140181.1, forward strand.
AAAACGCTAAAACTGGGTCAATTTCAATAAAAAAAATGTCCTTCTTCATGAAAGTCACCGTTGGCCTAGTCCACATTGTTTATTGAACAAAAATACAACATGCAAGTTGGCCTTTAAAGTAATGGCTTTGCTTGTCCAAATGACAATACTGACCAAATTGAGATTTATTTTTCTCTTGTCCATTTATTTTGTTTGGTTTCTAATTTAAAATACAGTTTGAAACCGTCTGTACACAGTAGAGTTGTTCCGATACCGATACCGGTATCGGAAATGCCGCCGATACTGCCTAAAATGCTAGTATCGGTATCGGCGAGTACACGTAAATTCTAGCCTCCGATCCCATGATGTAATTTATCTCCTGCCGAGTCCTGCGGAGAGTGAGGATTATAAAATGAACATGTTTTAAAGTGTGATGCTGTGTCATTTTAACAGCAGATACACTTTCTTAAATTCCATTGTCCCCGACAGTGCGGTGTGACGGGGAGCTCGGACGGGAATCGGGATGTGTTTGGCTGGTGTTATGATAGCATTAGCTGGAAAGATAGCTAGTGGAACAACATCCGCTTTTAACGTTACATCAAATCAGATGATCGCCTGTCCTTTCTCCAGGACCTAACACTGTCCGTGACCGTCTATCAACAATAATGCACCCACGGTGAATTGTATTTAAGTTAAGTAGCTACGGACTAGCGTTAGCTGACTATTACTAACGTTATCTTAATGTTACTGCGGGAAGGCGAGCTAGGTCAGTTAGCTTAGCTTGATAACGTTACCGTGTCTAAAGTTGGTGCTATTCACATAATCCAGCAATAATGGCTGCAGACCTGCAAGCAAAGTACAGCAAGTGCCAAAGGATAAGAGTCTGAGGCGGAGTTTCAAAAGAGAATATTGAATATTTATTTTGCATCAAAAACCACAACATGAACGTTCTATCTGCCACTAGCTTACAGACTGAATAGGGTATATCTGCAGAGCCACTGAGTAGCGAGTGCAACACCGTTTAATGTCCGTGTGGATCATTGGAGTAGGGTATATCTGCAGTGCTGCAGCCCATACTCATTGATTAATGATACTAATACAAATCTATACAATCACCTGTTGTTGAATAAATACCATACGTTCTAGTTATTACTAAAAAACAGTATAACAGTATCTGAAAAAAAAAAGTATAATTTATATAATTTTTTTTTATGCACTGGTATCGGATAAATATCGGTATCGGCCGATACCCAAAGCTTAGGTATCGGAATCGGATCGGAAAGGGAAAAATGGTATCGGAACATCTCTAGTACACAGTAGGCTATGTGTGCTAGCAGAGCTAGACTCCAGTCACGAGTCACGGTGCACATGTGCGGTGGTTTGTCCACCAAAAAAGCGCCAAAAGATCGAAAATAAACTAGCAGAGCCAGAACTGTTCAACTCCCCTGGAGCCACAGCCAGCAGAGAAGCCAGTTTACTTTAGCTGTTAAACCAGCTGCAGCCTGAGAACTGGAGTGTGAGGGGATGTAACACTAAAGATGGTGGCAACGGGGAAAAAAAAATTTAAACGTTTTTTTTTATATATATACTTATAACAATTTCGATAATTATCGATATCGAGAAATATGATAACATTATCATATTGTTACTTATCGCGATATGATTTTTTTGCCATATCGCCCAGCCCTAGGTGTACGGTTCGAATGCGTACCGTTCCACCCCTAGTAGACATGTATCTCTGGTCTCTCTCTCTGTAGACATGCATCTCTGGTCTCTCTCTGTAGACATGTATCTCTGGTCTCTCTCTGTAGACATGTATCTCTGGTCTCTCTCTCTGTAGACATGTATCTCTGGTCTCTCTCTCTCTCTCTGTAGACATGTATCTCTGGTCTCTCTCTCTCTCTCTGTAGACATGTATCTCTGGTCTCTCTGTAGACATGCATCTCTGGTCTCTCTCTGTAGACATGTATCTCTGGTCTCTCTCTGTAGACATGTATCTCTGGTCTCTCTCTCTGTAGACATGTATCTCTGGTCTCTCTCTGTAGACATGTATCTCTGGTCTCTCTCTGTAGACATGTATCTCTGGTCTCTCTCTGTAGACATGTATCTCTGGTCTCTCTCTCTGTGTAGACATGTATCCCTGGTCTCTCTCTGTAGACATGTATCTCTGGTCTCTCTCTGTAGACATGTATCTCTGGTCTCTCTCTGTAGACATGTATCTCTGGTCTCTCTCTCTGTGTAGACATGTATCCCTGGTCTCTCTCTGTGTAGACATGTATCCCTGGTCTCTCTCTGTAGACATGTATCTCTGGTCTCTCTCTCTGTAGACATGTATCTCTGGTCTCTCTCTCTCTGTAGACATGTATCTCTGGTCTCTCTCTGTAGACATGTATCTCTGGTCTCTCTCTCTGTAGACATGTATCTCTGGTCTCTCGCTGTAGACATGTATCTCTGGTCTCTCTCTCTCTGTAGACATGTATCTCTGGTCTCTCTCTGTAGACATGTATCTCTGGTCTCTCTCTGTAGACATGTATCTCTGGTCTCTCTCTCTCTGTAGACATGTATCTCTGGTCTCTCTCTGTAGACATGTATCTCTGGTCTCTCTCTCTGTAGACATGTATCTCTGGTCACTCTCTCTGTAGACATGTATCTCTGGTCTCTCTCTGTAGACATGTATCTCTGGTCTCTCTCTGTAGACATGTATCTCTGGTATCTCTCTGTAGACATGTATCTCTGGTCTCTCTCTCTGTAGACATGTATCTCTGGTCTCTCTCTCTGTGTAGACATGTATCTCTGGTCTCTCTCTCTGTAGACATGTATCTCTGGTCTCTCTCTGTGTAGACATGTATCCCTGGTCTCTCTCTGTAGACATGCATCTCTGGTCTCTCTCTCTGTAGACATGTATCTCTGGTCTCTCTCTGTAGACATGTATCTCTGGTCTCTCTCTGTAGACATGTATCTCTGGTCTCTCTCTCTGTAGACATGTATCTCTGGTCTCTCTCTGTAGACAGGTATCTCTGGTCTCTCTCTCTCTGTAGACATGTATCTCTGGTCTCTCTCTCTGTAGACATGTATCTCTGGTCTCTCTCTGTAGACATGTAACTCTGGTCTCTCTCTCTCTGTAGACATGTATCTCTGGTCTCTCTCTGTAGACATGTATCTCTGGTCTCTCTCTCTCTGTAGACATGTATCTCTGGTCTCTCTCTGTAGACATGTATCTCTGGTCTCTCTCTCTGTAGACATGCATCTCTGGTCTCTCTCTCTGTAGACATGTATCTCTGGTCTCTCTCTGTAGACATGTATCTCTGGTCTCTCTCTGTGTAGACATGTATCTCTGGTCTCTCTCTCTGTAGACATGTATCTCTGGTCTCTCTCTGTAGACATGTATCTCTGGTCTCTCTCTGTAGACATGTATCTCTGGTCTCTCTCTGTAGACATGTATCTCTGGTCTCTCTCTGTAGACATGTATCGCTGGTCTCTCTCTCTGTAGACATGTATCTCTGGTCTCTCTCTCTGTAGACATGTATCTCTGGTCTCTCTCTGTAGACATGTATCTCTGGTCTCTCTCTGTAGACATGTATCTCTGGTCTCTCTGTGTAGACATGTATCCCTGGTCTCTCTCTGTAGACATGTATCCCTGGTCTCTCTGTAGACATGTATCTCTGGTCTCTCTCTCTGTAGACATGTATCTGGTCTCTCTCTGTAGACATGTATCTCTGGTCTCTCTGTGTAGACATGTATCTCTGGTCTCTCTCTCTGTAGACATGTATATCTGGTCTCTCTCTCTGTAGACATGTATATCTGGTCTCTCTCTGTAGACATGTATATCTGGTCTCTCTCTGTGTAGACATGTATCTCTGGTCTCTCTCTCTGTAGACATGCATCTCTGGTCTCTCTGTGTAGCAGGGGTGGACGGTATGGTCTAAAATGTATATCACGGTATAATTTGAAGCATAGACGGTAACGGTATATATCACGGTATCATCGTTTTTGATAAAAAAAATTTTTTATTTTATATAATTTTTTTTTTTTTTTTATAAAATATATATATTATATAATTAGACTTGTACTTGTATTATCTGCGAGACATCGCCACCACGCAACAAGCTCCACTGTCTGTGTGTACTCTAGTAGCCTCCAGCTACGGCCAGGATTCTCCAGAGCTGCACCTGGACCTATACTCTAGTAGCCTCGAGCAGAGCTACGGCCAGGATTCTCCGGCGCTGCACCTGGACCCTATTGTATTGGTACTATAACGTTAGCAAGCCCTCAGCTCGAATACGCATCGAATCAGTGTTATAAGACATTGATATCAGGAGCTATCTGTAGCTACTGCTAGCCGGATATATAACGTTAATACAACGCCTCAGTGAATTATTTAGTTCAATGGGACATTTCGTTTTGAACGGTGAACTAATTTGCGTTAACGTGAGCTAGCGGCTAACGGAGCTATCATACACGTCTACTCTACTAGACTTGATGGAGCGTTTGTTGATGTCAGGAGCTATCGTAGCTGGCCGACTAGATACCGTTCGGTTAGACAATGCCTCATCATGTATTAAACTAAAAGTGAATAGTTGACTGGGTCATTTTGTAACGGTAGCTAAGCTAACGTTAGCTCAGGGAGACGTCCCGTCCCACTAGACTACTAGTAGACCCGTGTTTACATGCGTGCGGGAGGGGCTGGCACGCCCACTGCGCGAAGCCTCCTAAATAACTTTTTCTAGTTCGCACATATCTATTATCTATGACTAATTCTATCTATTTTTAGGGGCAAATGCGAGTGAAATAGTCGCGCTGTGGTTACATGACGTCATTGCTATTTTAGAGCTGCACTACCGGTTATACGGTATAGTCAAAATCCATACCGTAGAGCAAATTCATACCGTTTATACCGTATACCGTTTATACCGTCCACCCCTACTGTGTAGACATGTATATCTGGTCTCTCTCTCTGTAGACATGTATCTCTGGTCTCTCTCTGTAGACATGTATATCTGGTCTCTCTCTCTGTAGACATGTATCTCTGGTCTCTCTCTGTGTAGACATGTATCTCTGGTCTCTCTCTCTGTAGACATGCATCTCTGGTCTCTCTGTGTAGACATGTATCTCTGGTCTCTCTCTGTAGACATGTATCTCTGGTCTCTCTCTGTAGACATGTATCTCTGGTCTCTCTCTCTGTAGACATGTATCTCTGGTCTCTCTCTCTGTAGACATGTATCTCTGGTCTCTCTCTCTGTAGACATGTATCTCTGGTCTCTCTCTCTGTAGACATGTATCTCTGGTCTCTCTCTCTGTAGACATGTATCTCTGGTCTCTCTCTCTGTAGACATGTATCTCTGGTATCTCTCTCTGTAGACATGTATCTCTGGTCTCTCTCTCTGTAGACATGTATCTCTGGTCTCTCTCTGTAGACATGTATCTCTGGTCTCTCTCTCTGTAGACATGTATCTCTGGTCTCTCTCTGTAGACATGTATCTCTGGTCTCTCTCTCTGTAGACATGTATCTCTGGTCTCTCACTCTGTAGACATGTATCTCTGGTCTCTCTCTCTGTAGACATGTATCTCTGGTCTCTCTCTGTAGACATGTATCTCTGGTCTCTCTCTGTAGAGACATGTATCTCTGGTCTCTCTCTCTGTAGACATGTATCTCTGGTCTCTCTCTCTGTAGACATGTATCTCTGGTCTCTCTCTCTGTAGACATGTATCTCTGGTCTCTCTCTCTGTAGACATGTATCTCTGGTCTCTCTCTGTAGACATGTATCTCTGGTCTCTCTCTCTGTAGACATGTATCTCTGGTCTCTCACTCTGTAGACATGTATCTCTGGTCTCTCTCTCTGTAGACATGTATCTCTGGTCTCTCTCTGTAGACATGTATCTCTGGTCTCTCTCTCTGTAGACATGTATCTCTGGTCTCTCACTCTGTAGACATGTATCTCTGGTCTCTCTCTCTGTAGACATGTATCTCTGGTCTCTCTCTGTAGAGACATGTATCTCTATACCGATACCCGACCGATATATCGGTGCACCCCTAATGATAACGTTAACGAAGTGAGCGTAGGGAAACGTTGATGTAGTCAGAGTGTAGCGGGGACGGTAGACAGAGGCAGCACTTGATTTGCGTGTAACGTTAGTCAACATGGAGCACGTTACATGAGCAGCACTTTGGCCCGGGAGTGTTGGGAGAACGCTCCCCTGTACTCTACTGCGGTTCAGATTAATACAGGAACAGGTATACATTGGGGGCTCGAGTCCGGGATATGAAAATAAATCCTTGAGTGAGTTGTAAATGGTATGGAAACATGAAGTTAGCTCATGCTACTGGAAAACGGACATCGTCATTAAATGAACCGAGTTAAAAATGATGACGCCCCTTTTTTCCCCCCCCGCGGTTGCCGCGGTTGTCTGTTCCCCATCCGCGGGTGCCTTGACACACCGCGGGATTGCGGTGATGCGGTTACCGCGACAGCCCTAATACCCAGTTGAATCACCTGTACATTGTATATTACACTTTACTGTTAGATTTGCACTCCGGTTGGAAGCCAAACGTCCAGTACACAGTACACTGTATGATGATGATGTTGTTGTGCTGTATGATGACAATAATCTGAATTGAATCTAAAGTACAACAAGTATAAAGATCGTCTAGGGGACAGAGAGCAGCCGTGATAGGGTTAACCTCCTGACAGACAGTCTGGACCACCAACCAGATGACATTGACAGTCTGTTAGGAGGAACAGCCATCGTGCACTGGTGAGCTATTATTAGGCTCATAACACGACCATTGTTCTCCAAAGTGTAAAGGTTCGTCGAGTTCATGTTACATAATATGTAGGCTAGGCCACTACTGTACAAAATACACATTTCCAACTCTTCCTCCAAGAAGCCAGTAGCCCCACATGCCCTAATGCAGTGGAGCCTCTCCCCCCCTCTCTCTCTCTCCACCCTCTCTCTCTCTCCACCCTCTCTCTATCTCTCCACCCTCTCTCTATCTCTCCACCCCCCCTCTCTCTCTCCATCCTCTCTCTCCACCCTCTCTCTCCACCCCCTCTCTCTCCACCCTCTCTCTCTCCACCCTCTCTCTCTACCATATCTCTCCCTCTCCACCCTCTCTCTGTCTCTCCAGTCCACAATCTCTCTCGTTCTCTCCACCCTCTCGTTCTCTCCACCCTCTCTCGTTCTCTCTCTCGCTCTCTCCACCCTCTCTCTCGCCACTCTCTCCACCGTCTCTCCCTCTCCACCCTCTCTCTCTCCACCGTCTCTCCCTCTCCACCCTCCCCTCTCTCCACCCTCTCCTCTCTCCACCCGCTGTCTCTCCACCCTCTCTCTCTCCACCCTCTCGCTCTCTCCACCCTCTCCTCTCTCCACCCTCTCTCTTTCCCCCCTCTCTCTCCACCCTCTCTCTCTCCCTCTCCACCTGCTGTCTCTCCACCCTCTCTCTCTCCACCCTCTTGCTCTCTCCACCCTCTCCTCCCTCTCTCTTTCCCCCCTCTCTCTCCACCCTCTCTCTCTCCCTCTCCACCTGCTGTCTCTCCACCCTCCCTCTCTCCACCCTCTCGCTCTCTCCACCCTCTCCTCTCTCCACCCTCTCTCTTTCCCCCCTCTCTCTCCACCCTCTCTCTCCCTCTCCCCCCGCTGTCTCTCCACCCTCTCACTCTCTCCACCCTCTCTCTCTCACCACCCTCTCTCTCTCCCTCCCTCTCCACCCTCTCTCCTCCTCAAGAGTCCATTCCAAATAGATCCATGGGGGGGGGGGGGGGGGGGGGGCACACGGCATACAGAGCAGAATAAATCTGCTACAGCATCAACTAACTACCCTTTAGGCATCAACTAACTACCCTTTAGGCATCAACTAACTACCCTTTAGGCATCAACTAACTACTCTTTAGGCATCAACTAACTACCCTTTAGGCAGAGAGAGGCACCAACTAACTACCCTTTAGGCAGAGAGAGGCACCAACTAACTACCCTTTAGGCAGAGAGAGGCACCAACTAACTACCCTTTAGGCAGAGAGAGGCATCAACTAACTACCCTTTAGGCAGAGAGAGGCACCAACTAACTACCCTTTAGGCAGAGAGAGGCATCAACTAACTACCCTTTAGGCAGAGAGAGGCACCAACTAACTACCCTTTAGACAGAGAGAGGCACCAACTAACTACCCTTTAGGCAGAGAGAGGCACCAACTAACTACCCTTTAGGCAGAGAGAGGCATCAACTAACTACCGTTTAGGCAGAGAGAGGCATCAACTAACTACCGTTTAGGCAGAGAGATGCATCAACTAACTACCCTTTAGGCAGAGAGAGGCATCAACTAACTACCGTTTAGGCAGAGAGAGGCATCAACTAACTACCGTTTAGGCAGAGAGAGGCATCAACTAACTACCCTTTAGGCAGAGAGAGGCACCAACTAACTACCCTTTAGGCAGAGAGAGGCACCAACTAACTACCCTTTAGGCAGAGAGAGGCACCAACTAACTACCCTTTAGGCAGAGAGAGGCACCAACTAACTACCCTTTAGGCAGAGAGAGGCACCAACTAACTACCCTTTAGGCAGAGAGAGGCATCAACTAACTACCGTTTAGGCAGAGAGAGGCATCAACTAACTACCGTTTAGGCAGAGAGAGGCATCAACTAACTACCGTTTAGGCAGAGAGAGGCATCAACTAACTACCCTTTAGGCAGAGGCACGGATCAAACACACATCTCTCTATAGACAACTGCTGCTGCCTGCATGAGTGACTTCACCTGTAGCAGTTTAGGGCAAAAATTACAATTTGATTTGTTTCACTCACTCGCCAAACACCAGTTGCACTTGGTCACAGTACTGTATATTATCTGTATGTCATAAATGTCATGATTAGATTAGATGATTAGATTACATTATTATATCTGTATGTTGTGTATGTCATAAATGTCTTGATGAATTGAAAATGGGGGACCCCTGATGTAAACAAGACGAAAGTCTTTCTCTGGTCTGCATCCCCTTAATTGTGTGTATTGAGCTGTACTGTACCCATTCTGCAATCTGTTAAATAAAGAATCCAATCAATTTCAATCAGTCACTCACTAATAACACTGTGTATTGTATTGTACATTGTATATTGTAACACTGTACATTGTATATTACTATTGCACTTTACTGTTACATTTGCACTCGGATGTCAAACTTCTCTTCGTTGTACTGTACTTGTGCTGTATGTATGATGACAATACATTTGAATCAAATTAATAAGGGGGAGATATAATTAAAGTTATAAACAAACATGAATTAGTGAAGCTTTAAAAGGAAAAAAATTGCTTAAAATATTGATCCTGATCAACCTTTGTTAATTAAGTTGTAGGTTTTTTAATTGACTTGTCAGCCTTGCTCTTTGCCTCGTCTTGTTGTGATTTGATATGCTGTATAATGTACACTCGACGTGACTTGATTGATTGATCGATTGAAAACTTTATTAAACAGATTGTAGAATGGTACAAACAATAGTACAGTACGGCTCAATACATACAAGTGTTAAGGGGATGCAGACCAGGGAAAGACTTCCGTCTCGTTTATGGGTCCCCCATTTTCAATTCATAATAATGACATTTATTATGATATACAGATATATATCATGACATTTATGACATACAGATATACAGTACTGATACAGTACGGATATGACTGCAGAGGATGGGTCTCTCCGAGTCTCTAAATAAAGGTTTAGAAGGTAAGAGAGGAGAGCTCACCCGCACGCGGAAGCGGAACATGGCCAGGCGGACCGTGTGGCTGAGGCAGGCCGGGGGCAGGAACCAGGCCCGGGGGGGCGGGGTGGCCTTGCTGCCGACGTGGTTCACGATGAGCTGCGCGGTCTGGCGCTGACCCTGCGCGCGGCGCGCCCACTCCGGCCAGCGCTCCTTCCCCAGGGTGCCGTTGAACACCACGACCAGCTCCAGGCCGCCCTGGTACAGGCAGGCCTGGGAGAGGGCGGCCAGGTAGCCCAGCATGGCGTTCCACTCGCCGCCGCACACCCAGTCAGTCTGGTAGCCGCCGTAGAGGCGCTGCAGGCCGGAGTCCGCGTCGATGAGGATCCGGGTGGGCGGAGGCGGCGGCGGCGGGGGAGGCATGGGCCCGGCGGGGTGGTGCGGGTGGTGGTGGTGGGGGTGGTGGTGGTGGTGGTGCGGGGGCTGGCGGCTCGCGGAGCGGGCGAGCTTGAGTAGGTCCACGGGCACCGCGGCCCCGGGACACCGCTTCTCCAGATACTCCTGGAAGCCCTGTACCCCCATGACGGTGTTGTTGAGCCGGTGCGTGTGCCCGGGCGGCTCGCTGCTGCTGCTTCTGTACGCCGTGGTGGTGGAGTGGTGTGTGGACACGGGAGCTAGCTGTGAGCTAACCGTCCCTGGTCCTCTGGTTGAGGTGTAATAACCTTGCAGAACAGCGGGGCCTGAGAGTGACTAATATACGTGGCAGCTGCTTATCCCCCAAGAAAAAAAAACCTAAAGCAGATATTTCAAATGTGGTCGTGAATGTAGAGTTTGGTGTCCATCCCTGTGTTGGTGTGGTGCCAGCAAGGCCAGACTGGCTTCTACAGCCGGGGAAACTTTACCAAACCGCCCGCTAGCCCCATCATCATAACTTGGCTCTTTCGCAAAACGGGGGAAATGAGGAAATCAAACGGAGAAATGTAGTTGAGTGATAATAACGGCGAGCAGCCCGGCGGTGATGGGTGTTAAGTTACCGATCAATGCGATCAGAAAATAATCCTACACAAGTGCTGGACATGAGATGCAATACTGCGCATTAGTTTAGCAAAGCTACTAGCTAACTAACTCGCGGACATTGTGGCAATCAAACAGTTAGCTTGTTATTTTAGTTTGTCACTAATCTGACAGGTGAGATGTTTGACGTGGGACAGCTCGCCGCACGGCCCCGGTCAAATTGCAATTGTGTAACGTGTTAAGTTTGCACGTGTCGTGATTTGGAAAAAGCCAAATAAACCCCCAAACTTGTCAAAGCTAAGCTAGCTGTGATGTTGCTAACTCTGAGCTAGCTGTGATGATGCTAACTCTGAGCTAGCTTGCCGTTAGCTGTGGTGTGCTAACTGAGCTAGCTTGGTGTTAGCTGCGGTGTGCTAACTCTGAGCTAGCTGTGGTGTTGCTAACTCTGAGCTAGCTGTGGTGTTGCTAACTCTGAGCTAGCTTGGTGTTAGCTGTGATGATGCTAACTGCTAACTCTGAGCTAGCTTGCCGTTAGCTGCCTGGCAGGGTCCCCGGCGTGATTGAAGACTGGTCCAGGGCGGACACGACGCGGAATGAAATGGATGTTTTGGAGAAATAAAAATAAAAGTGAACTAAAATAAAAATAAAAACAAAAGCCCGATGGTGCCTCCCTCGCTTTCTTCCACACTCACGACTTCATGTTGCGGAGGGGAACATACTTCCAAGCGACATCAGCCATCTTGCGACTTCCTCGCGGACCAAAGTGGGAGGGGAGGTAGAAGAGGAGGGGTGGAGGGGGGTGATGCGGGGCGCGGGGCAGTCTGGGAAATGTAGTCGTTTGACTCCGCCTACTCCCGTCGGCGATACGCGTGAGAGAGGAATAAAAACTCCAACTACCAGCAGAAGGTGATACAGTACACAGTTTAGATGGATGGAAAGAAAAAAACAGGAGAGCAGCTTTGGTCCAAAAGTGTACAACGAATGCAGTTATTTTGAATATCGCAGAGAGATATTTGGTAGATATGGACAGTTTCACATGTAAACTGTTGATCTATAACAATTGGTTTGGTACGTGGTAGTTGGTGGCACGCTTTTTTTCCCTTCCCATTTTCATGCAGCATTTTACTGGATGTAAACCGGCAAACTGAACTGGACAATCTCAGATGTGAGATCACTAATAATGTAACAGGTAGAATCGAGTTGGTTTTCATTTTGGTGTGTGAATGTCACCTCCCTGTGGCTATTTACGGTATGACAGGTACACAGTGATCCCATTCGGGAGAAGTGTCGTTAAAAAAGAGAAAAGAAAAATAGGCCAGAGGACCAGGCTGCCTTGCCTCTTTGAATTGTCTTGAAAGAAACTGGGCGGAGGCAGCTCCTCGTGTTCTATGTACAGTATGGGCAAACAATGAGCCCCTGAAGGTGTATTTCTGTTTGTTTCTGTTTACCCATATAACTCTATGACAGCATGTACAATAATACTGTACATACATATATATATATAAGATAAGATATTCCTTTATTGATCCCCTTGGGGAAATTCAGGCATCATAGCAGCATGGGGGAGGGGAGGTACAGGTAGTAGAAGACAGGTCACAGAATTATAGTACAGTGGAGAAGTAAAAAGAAAATAAAAAGGCAGTGTAAACAATATACAATATAGTTAACTCTGGACATGCGCATATGGGCAACAAGGTGCGAGATGAGGGTATGTATGCCCTCTCAGTTATTTTGCCCTACAATAAATATGGTTACAAAATCTAATCTAATAATCTAAATCTAATTAGTGTGGGTGACCACCCACAATATTGTAATCTATACTATTTATCATTAGTGTGCACCACACTATTATAATCTATACTATTTATTATTTATTTATTCTGCAGATTTTTGTCCCCTAACTCCTCCCAGAGCTTTCGCACCACATACACGTGTATCAAAACGACCGGCTTGGTCCAACTCGAGTTGCTATTACTTTTTGGAAAGTTTCACCGCACCGTTTGGCTACAAATCGACTTTAAACAGGAAATGTCGGTCCATATGGAATGAATGGCAGCACTAGAGTGTAGAAGCTGCATTTTTTTGTTTTACCATCACCTTTTGTAAATTGCGACAGTGATCTCAATTTTGGACGTAGATATAAAAACAACACATTGGTCTATGTGATCCTTAGGCCACACCCCCTTAGGTCACGCCCAGTAGGGATATCCTCTTTCATTGGTCTATGTTGACCACACCCCCATGGTTTGGCTCCTCCCCCTTTGTGTATATTTTGAACCGTTTGTCGTAGAGACTTGCGGGTTGTGCCATTGACACCCTAGCAACCGCCTATAACACCCTAGCAACCGCCTATAACACCCTAGCAACCGCTTATAACACCCTAGCAACCGCCTATAATACCTTAGCAACCGCCTATAACACCCTAGCAACCGCTTATAACACCCTAGCAACCGCCTATAACACACCCTAGCAACCGCCTATAACAGCCTACCAACCACCTATAACACCCTAGCAACCGCTTATAACACCCTAGCAACCGCCTATAACACCCTAGCAACTGCCTATAACACCCTAGCAACCGCCTATAACACTCTAGCAACTGCCTATAACACCCTAGCAACCGCCTATAACACCCTAGCAACCGCTTATAACACCCTAGCAACCGCCTATAACACCCTAGCAACCGCTTATAACACCCTAGCAACCGCTTATAACACCCTAGCAACCACTTATAACACCTTAGCAACCGCCTATAACACCCTAGCAACCGCTTATAACACCCTAGCAACCGCTTATAACACCCTAGCAACCGCTTATAACACCCTAGCAACCGCCTATAAAACCCTAGCAACCACCTAGCAACCGCCTATAACACCCTAGCAACCGCTTATAACACCCTAGCAACCACCTAGAAACACCCTAGCAACCACTTATAACACCCTAGCAACCGCCTATAACACCCTAGCAACCGCCTATAACACCCTAGCAACCGACTATAACACCCTAGCAACCACCTAAAATACCCTAGCAACCACTTAGAAACACGCTAGCAACCAGCTATAACACCCTAGCAACCACCTAACACCCTAGCAACCACCTAGAAACACCCTAGCAACCAGCTAGAAACACCCTAGCAACCACCTATAATACCCTAGCAACCACCTAGAAACACCCTAGCAACCACCTAGAAACACCCTAGCAACCAGCTATAACACCCTAGCAACCACCTAGAAACACCCTAGCAACCAGCTATAACACCCTAGCAACCACCTATTTTGTATCTTTTGAACCGTTTGTCATAGTATAGGCAATACAGAAACTCTCCCGTTGGCCGGCGGTGCACAGGCATCACCCACACTTTCACAATTTCCCCCGGCGGAATTGTCTAGTCTAATATATAATCTAAAGAAACGAAATGCTAAATATATGCAATATATAATCTAGTAATCCAATAGTCTAAATATAATCTAATATATAATCAAATATTCTAAATGCTAAATATATGCAATATATAATCTGATAATCCAATAGTCTAAATCTAATATATAATCTAAAAATGCTAGATGCTAAGATGCTAAATACATGCTCTGATGTAGTATACAGTATTGTCCTTTTATGTGGGACAGAAAACAGAAACACGGAAAACACTCTCATCACAGACAAGCTGGATGTGGCCAATTACTTAAACATTTTCTTTACAAACATAGCCACAACACTGGTTAATAAACTACCCTCCCACTCTGGGCATTTTGGGGTAGAACACATCCTAGCCTTCTACAAAAACCTAGGGGTCCGCAAAGATGAATTCAAACTCGAAATGGGAACAACAGATGAGGTGCTCAAAAAACTGAGCACCCTCCAACCTAACAAGGCCACTGGCCATGACAATATCCCCTCCAAATTCCTCAGAGACTCAGCAGCCACCATCACCCCAGTCATCACCCACATAATAAACCTCTCCATAAAACAGGGATACGTCCCCAAAGACCACAAAATTGTGAGAGTGACCCCCCTGCACAAAAATGGCAGCAAATTAGACCCAGGCAACTACCGCCCTGTTTCTATTCTTACCTCCATCTCGAAAGTTATGGAAAAAATAGTCTACGAGCAGGTCGAAAAGTACCTTGCGGAAAAAAAGCGAATCTACGAATTCCAATCTGGCTTCAGAACATCCCACTCCACTGACACATGCCTTCTCTATTTGAACGACCACATCAAACGAGAGGTGGACACGGGCAAATACTGCGGCATGGTCATGCTGGACCTACAAAAGGCTTTCGACACTGTTAATCACTCCATTCTGATTGATAAGCTTAAAGCAATTGGTTTTGATAGTTCATCAGTGAGCTGGATGCAATCCTACCTGGAGGGGAGAGAACAGATGGTGGAGGTGAACGGTACACTGCCCCCCCCCCCTCCCAGTGAGCTCTGGTGTTCCACGAGGAAGCATACTAGGACCTTTACTGTTCCTAATTTAGGCAAATGACATGTCATCAGCTTGTGACTGCTGGTGCTGGTCTCTGACAGGGACAAGTTGCAGGTAAAAGCCCTCAGCTCTGAACTCGGCAGAATCTGCACCTGGCTCGCTGATAACAAACTATCATTACACCTGGGTAAACAGAATCCATTCTCTTTGGATCAAATAACAAACTCAGCAAGGCCAATGGCTTCTCTGTTACAGTGGGTGACAATATTGTCACAAGGAAAGATGAAATTACCTACCTGGATTCCATCCTAGAGGCAAATCTTTCCTGTGACAAAATGGTCAACCAACGAACAAGATTCTTGTACCGGATCTCCTCTCTGGTATACAAGAATACCCTGAAGACTCTAACAGGAGCACTCATTCAAGGGTACTACGACTATGCTTGCACCTCAAAGGCCCTAAAAACAAGACTACAAACATCACAAAACAAACTGGTCAGACTACTGCTTGACCTTACTCCTAAAACCCACCTCACCCCTGTCCATTTTGACAACCAGGATGGCTTAGAGTAGACGACAGAGTACAGCAACTTGCAATGGGCCTGGTCTACAAGATACACTACACCACTAAGATACCCATGTGCATGTCAAAATACTTCCCAAAGGTCAGTGAATTCCACGACCACAACACTAGAGGGAGTTCCACAAATCATGTTCAACCCAGATTCGTCTCAAACAAGGGATTAAACACGTTTCGCAATTATGCCACAACAATGTGGAACGACCTACCCACAGCCGTAAAATAATGTGAATCCCTACCCTCCTTCAAAACCGCTCTCAAAGAGGTAATGTCCACCCCCCCCCCCCCCCAACCCCCCACCCACCCAACCCTGCCTCCAATGTACAGTTTCTTCCCTTTCGAATGTATATATATTATGATCTCTTTCTCTTAAACAGTACTGTATATTTGTATGTCTTGTATGTCATAAATGTCTTGATGAAACAGTACTGTATATTTGTATGTCATAAATGTCGTATAAATGTCGCATAAATGTAGGTCATGCTGTGATCTCTAGTTCCCTCTAGTGGATCGTTCAAGTCACTGCAGGCTCAATTTTCAATGCACTTCCATTAGAAAATAGTCACAGGGGTCGGCGGTCAGGTGGCGTAGCGGAGATTGCGCTCGTCACCAATGCAAGAGGCTGCGGTCTCGACTCCTGTAGTCAGCATTGCCTCTGGCTTGGGCTGATCGCTATACTACCCCGTTTGGCTGGGTTAGGGGGAGGGAAGTCACGGGTGGGGATTTGGCGTTGTGGACAGCGACGCCTACAGGTCGCGTGTATACTTTCCGCAACGGAGTTCGGTTTCCGGGTTCCTCTGATTGGCCGCGACCCCCACGTGACCGCTGCCGCTCTGCTGTGTGTTGTGTTGCAGCGCGCACCACAGCGGCAGAGGTCCCTGCCTTCCTCAATTTATATGCATGGAAGTATTGACTACGCCGTAACGAATCATTAAAAAAAATACCGTTAACGGGAATATGTTGTGCCTTTACACATATGTTGGATTATGTAATTGGTTTGTCATGACAAACAAATAAAAAAATCGCGATTTACCCGCTGGCTACAACAACACACAGTGACTGCATGTAGTCGCCCTCCTCAGAGGCAGGAATACTAAGCTCCCCCTTAAGCTCCAGGAGAGAGGAGAGAGGCTGAAAACCCGCAGTTCTTGCCCGACTGATGGGAGCCGAATCCCCGGATCCGATTTGTCTGATGAATACCCCCAAAACATGGAGGTCCCGAATGCATGGAAATATTGATTGCACCGTAACGAATCATTAAAAAAAGATACTGTTAACTGGAATATGTTGTGCCTTTACACATATGTTGGATTATGTAATTGGTTTGTCATGACAAACAAATAAAATATCGCATCGCCGGCTATCTCTGGCTTGCTCCAGCGGACTCTGCGGACTTTGCTGCGGCACTGCAGTTTTACCCTACTCCTTCCATTAGAAAACAGTCACAGGCTGAGCTATAAAAATTTAATATCTTCCATAGGCTCGCACGGGAGCGAGCATGCGTGAATCTGTCTGGAAATATTCAAGCGAATGCATATAGGCAAGGGCTACATCTTTGTAATGCACGTCCATTAGCGAATACGTCATGTGGCCAAGCTATAAAAGTTGAACTTTTTCCATGGGATCCCACGGGTGCGCACGCACCCCAAGAAAATCATTAAAATACTCATCTTGTTCATAAGAATAAGTCCTACAACTTTCTAATGCACTTGCCTGTCGAAATAGGCCCGCAAGCCAGTCAAATTAAATGTCAAAGTGTAGGCCTAGGTCATGCTGTGATCTCTAGTTCCCTCTAGTGGATCGTTCAAGTCACTGCAGGCTCAGCTTTATAATGCACTTCCATTAGAAAAATAGTCACAGGGCTGAGCAATAAAAATCTAATATTTTCCATAGGCTCCCACGGGAGCGGGCATGCGTGGATCTGTCTGGAAATATTCAAGCGGATGGATATAGGCAAGGGCTACAGCTTTTTAATGCACTTCCATTAGCGAATACATCATGGGGCCAAGCTATAAAAGTTGAACGTTTTCCGTGGGGTCCCACAGGTGCGCACGTGCCCCAAAAAAAACATTAAAATACTCATCTTGTTCATAAGAATAAGTCCTACAACTTTCTAATGCACTTGCCCGTCAGAATAGGCCCGCAAGCCAGTCAAATTAAATGTCAAAGTGTAGGCCTAGGTCATGCTGTGATCTCTAGTTCCCTCTAGTGGATCGTTCAAGTCACTGCAGGCTCAACCTTCAAATGCACTTCCATTAGAAAATAGTCACAGGGCTGAGCTATAAAAATCGAATATTTTCCATAGGCTCCCACGGGAGCGGGCATGCGCGGATCTGTCTGGAAATATTCAAGCGGGTGCATATAGGCAAGGGCTACAGCTTTGTAATGCACGTCCATTAGCGAATACATCATGGGGCCAAGCTATAAACGTTTTACATTTTCCGTGGGGTCCCACGGGTGCGCACATGCCCCAAAAAATCATTAAAATACTCATCTTGTTCAGAAAAATAGGTCCTACAACTTTCTAATGCACTTGCCCGTCGAAATAGGCCAGCAAGCCAGTCAAATTAAATGTCAAAGTGTAGGCCTAGGTCATGCTGTGATCTCTAGTTCCCTCTAGTGGATCGTTCAAGTCACTGCAGGCTCAACTTTCTAATGCACTTCCATTAGAATAGTCACAGGGCTCAAGACCCCTACACTCTGCATCTTCTAACTACACACCCTCAAGACCCCTATGCTCTGCATCTTCTAACTACACACCCTCAAGACCCCTACACTCTGCATCTTCTAACTACACACCCTCAAGACCCCTACACTCTGCATCTTCTAACTACAGTACACACCCTCAAGACCCCTACACTCTGCATCTTCTAACTACACACACCCTCAAGACCCCTACGCTCTGCATCTTCTAACTACACACCCTCAAGACCCCTACGCTCTGCATTTTCTAACTACACACCCTCAAGACCCCTACGCTCTGCATCTTCTAACTGCACACCCTCAAGACCCCTACGCTCTGCATCTTCTAACTACAGACCCTCAAGACCCCTACGCTCTGCATATTCTAACTACACACCCTCAAGACCCCTACGCTCTGCATATTCTAACCACACACCCTCAAGACCCCTACGCTCTGCATATTCTAACTACACACCCTCAAGACCTCTATGCTATGCAGCTTCTAACTACACACCCTCAAGACCCCTACGCTCTGCATCTTCTAACTACACACCCTTAAGACCCCTACGCTCTGCATCTTCTAACTACACACCCTCAAGACCCCTACGCTCTGCATCTTCTAACTACACACCCTCAAGACCCCTATGCTCTGCATCTTCTAACTACACACCCTCAAGACCCCTACACTCTGCATCTTCTAACTACACACCCTCAAGACCCCTACACTCTGCATCTTCTAACTACAGTACACACCCTCAAGACCCCTACACTCTGCATCTTCTAACTACACACACCCTCAAGACCCCTACGCTCTGCATCTTCTAACTACACACCCTCAAGACCCCTACGCTCTGCATTTTCTAACTACACACCCTCAAGACCCCTACGCTCTGCATCTTCTAACTGCACACCCTCAAGACCCCTACGCTCTGCATCTTCTAACTACAGACCCTCAAGACCCCTACGCTCTGCATATTCTAACTACACACCCTCAAGACCCCTACGCTCTGCATATTCTAACTACACACCCTCAAGACCCCTACGCTCTGCATATTCTAACTACACACCCTCAAGACCTCTACACTATGCAGCTTCTAACTACACACCCTTAAGACCCCTACGCTCTGCATCTTCTAACTACACACCCTCAAGACACCTACGCTCTGCATCTTCTAACTACACACCCTCAAGACCCCTACACTCTGCATCCTCTAACTACACACCCTCAAGACCCCTCCGCTCTACATCTTCTAACTACACACCCTCAAGACCCCTACGCTCTGCATCTTCTAACTACACACCCTCAAGACCCCTACGCTCTGCATCTTCTAACTACACACCCTCAAGACCCCTACGCTCTGCATCTTCTAACTACACACCCTCAAGACCCCTACGCTCTGCATCTTCTAACTACACACCCTGAAGACCCCTACGCTATGCATCTTCTAACTACACACCCTCAAGACCCCTACGCTCTGCATCTGCTAACTACACACCCTCAAGACCCCTACACTCTGCATCTTCTAACTACACACCCTCAAGTCCCCTACGCTCTGCATCTTCTAACTACACACCCTCAAGACCCCCTACGCTCTGCATCTTCTAACTACACACCCTCAAGACCATACGCTCTGCATCTTCTAACTACACACCCTCAAGACCCCTACGCTCTGCATCTTCTAACTACACAGCCTCAAGACCCCTACGCTCTGCATCTTCTAACTACACACCCTCAAGACCCCTACGCTCTGCATCTTCTAACTACACACCCTCAAGACCCCCTACGCTCTGCATCTTCTAACTACACACCCTCAAGACCATACGCTCTGCATCTTCTAACTACACACCCTCAAGACCTCTATGATCTGCATCTTCTACACACCCTCAAGACCCCTACGCTCTGCATCTTCTAACTACACACCCTCAAGACCCCTACGCTCTGCATCTTCTAACTACACACCCTCAAGACCCCTACGCTCCTCGGTAGAAAACAGGTGGAGTTTTCTGAATGTGTCTCTAGTGGCTCGGTAGCCATGGAAACGCTGGCTCTACTGTATAGTGTTAAAGGGGACATGCATTGCTATTCCTAGCACTATTTGGGCAACTTTACACAATTCCTGTGAGTCTATTGAACACATCAGAAAGGTTTAAAAAAAAAAAAAAAAAAAAAATGCATTGTTTTATATCTCTAATGAAGTAGGCCTACTCAAAAGCCTCATTTTCCAGCCTCAGGATATCAGGCTGTTATTGGATGGGCTCTGCCCATAAGCGCTTTGAGTGAGAGTCACCCACAGTCTGCGACTGGCAGACAGAGAGAGAGAGAGAGAGAGAGAGAGAGAGAGAGAGAGAGAGAGAGAGAGAGAGAGAGAGAGAGAGAGAGAGGGGGGAGAGGGAGGGAGGGAGAGAGAGAGGGACACAGAGCATAAAGTTATCTCTCCATTGCTTCCCCCGCGCGGTCCAGGTTGTGTGTGTAAATGCGTGTGTTGTGTTTGTGTTTCACACACTCCTGCACCACGGCCCCTCTCTCTCTCTCTCTCTCTCTCTCTCTCTCTCTCTCTCTCTCTCTCTCTCTCTCTCTCTCTCTCTCTCTCTCTCTCTCTACCAGGGAGAAGCCCTGCGCGTCAAATGCGTGTGTGTTTGTGTTTCACACCCTCCTGCACCCGGTCCCTCTCTCTCTCTCTCTCCCTCTCTATCTCTCTCTCTCCCTCTCTCTCGCTCGCTCGTTCTCTCTGCCTCGCTCTGTTTGAGGAAGTGAAGATATTTCTACTCGCTCTGCTGTCGCTGTCAACCATAGAGGGGGCGTTAGTTATGCAAATCAGTACCCTATTCACGTCAGCAATACCGTCAAATCAGAACAGCTTAGTTGAGTGAGGGAGGATCTCGTGAACTCGAGACTAGACTGATGAGTCAATATGATAATTAACGACACAGACCACATTGATATAATCCCCAATTGCTATAGAAAACATGCTAAACACTGGAAAAGGCTATTTATAATGCATGTCCCCTTTAAGCTCAGGTTAGGGGAGACAGTAGGATGTTGTTCCAGGAGCTTCCTCGAGGGGGCAGTATGTGTAAACAAACGCACAGAGGATGATGTAAGGAGTGAGAGGGAATCATTGTTACATCAATGAATGTAAGTCAATGTAATTTACCCACATTTCATATAAACATAAATCATTTCAGTGTCGGGAAGGAGAGGCTCCTCTCAGTGTTTAAAACCAACAGGAGCTGTGGAGGGTCAGAGGTTAGAGGTCAGAGGTGAGAGGTGAGAGGTCAGAGGTGGGTCTGAAAGCACTGCCTGGTCGTTTGCTGCAGTTCTTCACTAGGTACAACTGTGTGCAGAGTTTCTCCAGTGGAGCTGTTGTTCCCGGAGGTTCCTCAAGGGGGCGACATGTACACATGACTGGAGCCATGGAGCCAGGACCAGCGACAGGTGTGTGTGTGTGTGTGTGTGTGTGTGTGTGTGTGTGTGTGTGTGTGTGTGTGTGTGTGTGTGTGTGTGTGTGTGTGTGTGTGTGTGTGTGTGTGTGTGTGTGTGTGTGTGTGTGTGTGTGTGTGTGTGTGTGTGTGTGTGTGTGTGTGTGTGTGTGTGTGTGTGTGTGTGTGTGTGTGTGTGTGTGTAGGTGTGTCTGTGTGTGTGTGTGTGTGGTGTGTGCGTGTGTGTGTGTGTGTGTACATGCGTGTACTTGAAGACTCCACACTCACTAAACCCAATGACCATTTTGCATGTTCTGTTACGGAATTACCCCATAATTCATATAAACAAGCGAGTGTGTGTGTGTGTGTGTGTGTGTGTGTGTGTGTGTGTGTGTGTGTGTGTGTGTGTGTGTGTGTGTGTGTGTGTGTGTGTGTGTGTGTGTGTCTCTCAAGGAGAGTGGAGTCAGTAGCAGGATAAAGGGTCTAATAGCCAGAGTGGATTTACTGCTGTCTAATTGCATAAAGTGGTTAACCCTTATCCTGCTGTTTCTGTTGCGCTCTCTCTCTCTCCTCTCTCTCTCTCTCTCTCTCTCTCTCTCTCTCTCTCTCTCTCTCTCTCTCTCTCTCTCTCTCTCTCTCTCACCCTCTCTCTCTCAACCCTCTCTCTCTCAATCGCCTTTCTCTCTCTTCTCTCTCTCCACACACAACACACCTGTCTCTCTCTCTCCCTCCCTCTCTCTCTCTCTCTCTCTCTCTCTCTCTCTCTCTCTCTCTCTCTCTCTTCTCACTCATCTCATGGTAAATTGTGTTTCCTGTCTCCAGCAGATGCCCTTATCTTCTGCACCTCCTTCAGATTGTGTTCATCGCTCCTTCTCCCCTCCTTCTCCCTCCCTCCATCCACTCCTTAATTCACTTAACCTGCGTGTGTGTGTGTGTGTCTGTTGTGTATGCACCCATGTGTGTGTGTGTTGGAGGTGGGAGGGGTTAAAACACACTGATCAATACAGAAGATGAGGATCTCCATGTGCCCCCCCCCCCCCCACGCCCATGTCCTTGTCTCGTGTCTGCCATTGTCTAGGACACGGACACACACACACACACACCACACACGCACAGACACACAGACACACACACACACACACACAACACAACAGACACACACACACACACGCACACACGCACAGACACACACACACACACACGCACTCACACACACACACACACACACACACACACACACACACACACACACACACACACACACACACACACACACACAACACACACACACACACACACACACACACACACACATACACTCCCCTTCCATATTTATTCAGTTTACCGTAACAGTGACTCAGCCTGACTGGAAGTCTGTAAACTAGGTACTGCAGAGAGACACACACACACACACACACACACACACACACACACACACACACACATATATATATATATATGCACACACAGGGGTAGAGAGGTAGGAGAGATTTTTATTTATTTTACTTGCCAATGCGCGACCCCACTGTCACCTACCCGCGACCCCAATTGGGTCGCGACCCGTAGTTTGAGAACCACTGGTCTAGTGTCAGGTACCGCCCGCCCCTTCCTGTAGAGTCTGCTGAGTGCCCGCCCCTTCCTGTAGAGTCTGCTGAGCGCCCAATGATGACTACAGCTGAGGGCTGTCACTCATTAAGGGGCGGGTGGATAAACCCACTGACTCTGTGCAGTATGCGTTATCTTTTTTCCTAGCCGCATTTCTATCAAGACGCTCCTCCGATTGGCCGACGCCTGTTTCTACACTGGTTAAAGCTTAGGCACTCTTTCGAAGT
>NC_140181.1:18121094-18141094 GCF_963971535.1 Notolepis coatsorum
TGTGCCCCCTCTTTCCCCTCATTCCTCCTTCCATTCTGCACCCCCCCTCTCTCCTCTCTACAGGGATGCTGGAGAGGACAGGCAGACAGGCAGGCAGACAGGCAGACAGACAGACAGAGTGCTGTCAGCTTGAGGACTCTGTATACAGTGTGATATAAAACACTGTTCTCACGTGCAGCACGTGGCCAGAGCTCCCTGTAGTGAGTGAGTGTGTGTGTGAGTGTGTGTGAGTGTGTGTGTGAGTGAGTGAGTGTGTGTGTGTGTTGATGAGTGTGTGGGTTTCCCACAGTCTGTTTGATGGGACAGTGAGAGATGTGTGCATCGCAGCATCGCTGGACGGGGGCGGTCTGTAGGGGGCGGAGCTCCACTGCCCTCCTCCTCCTCCTCCTCCCCTTCTCCTCCTTCTTCTCCTCCTCCTCTCCGTTCGCTGAGGGAGCCATCCAGATCCCCAAAGACTGTGAGTACACCTTTAAACATCCCCATCCCCAAAGACTGTGAACTACACCTTTAAACATCCCGATCCCCAAAGACTGTGAACTACACCTTTAAACATCCAGATCCCCAAAGACTGTGAACTACACCTTTAAACATCCTGATCCCCAAAGACTGTGAACTACACCTTTAAACATCCAGATCCCTAAAGACTGTGAACTACACCTTTAAACATCCAGATCCCCAAAGACTGTGAACTACACCTTTAAACATCTTGATCCCCAAAGACTGTGAGTACACCTTTAAAGGCCAACCTTCACGTTGTATTTTTGTTCAATAAACAATGTGGACTAGGCCAACGGTGACTTTCATGAAGAAAGAAAAAAAAAATTGAAATTGACCCAGTTTTAGCGTTTTTATCAAACATTTTGTCTGCCCAACACAATCACCACGCACGTGGATATTTTAATCAATGGTTCATAACGTGCGTGTGTAATCGAAATGATCTCGTCACAACAGGTGCAGGGCACCAGGGGGCTCACCAGGGGGCGCTCAGAGTCACACACAGCTAGTGGCAGGCACTGCAGGCAGAGAGCCTTGCTACCATAGATATATGCTTGCTACTACTAGCCGAATGAAAATGTATCTGTTTCACCTAACAACACTATTGCTCCGTGATTATAGCCATCCATCTCTAAAGCTAACCACTATTTGTAAAAGCCACAACCACGTTACCATATTTGTAATAATGTAAATCATAATATAGCTTAGCTTGGTAGCTATTGTGCTAACAACATATCCCGACATCCGGCTCGCTGGCCGGCATGAACGGCCGACCCAAAATGGTTCTCTCCTCTCTGTACACCCCGTCCCCACGGGTACCCTGCCGGGGGGCCCATGGACGCGACAATGGTGGCAGCCTGTAGGGTGCTCGAGCCCGTAAAGGCTAGTGGTACACGATAGCTATGAGCTAACATAATGCTACAGGCTCAAACACCCTACGCTACGGCCGCCGCTGTTGTCGCGTCCACAAGCTCCTCCGCAGGACACCCGCGAGGACGGGGGCACACAAAGAGGAGAGAACCATAGGCTAACGTCAGTGTAGTGGTCCCGACTGTAGCAGGGACGGCGGAGCTATTGGGCTAACTGTGATGCACCGAGTGGGCCACCGTTGATATAGTACTATGACCCGGACGGGCAAGGCATTTCCTGAAGTGACGTCACGGCCGTGCTAGCGTCTGATAAGCTTTTAGATTCGGCTCATTAATATGCACCTGTCGTGACGTCGGCGTTTGATAAGCTTTTTTGATTCGCGCGTGCATGTTATTCGTGCGTGGACCTTTTTAACTCTTTCAGAGTGGCATTTCCGGTGTCAAATGGAAAAAAATAAATAATGAAATTATATACCTATGATGTAAACTACCCATAATTGATCAGTAGGGTTTAACCTGGAGGTTGGGCTTTAAACATCCCGATCCCCAAAGACTGTGAACTACACCTTTAAACATCCCGATCCCCAAAGACTGTGAACTACACCTTTAAACATCCCGATCCCCAAAGACTGTGAACTACACCTTTAAACATCCCGATCCCCAAAGACTGTGAACTACACCTTTAAACATCCCGATCCCCAAAGACTGTGAACTACACCTTTAAACATCCAGATCCCTAAAGACTGTGAACTACACCTTTAAACATCCAGATCCCCAAAGACTGTGAACTACACCTTTAAACATCCAGATCCCCAAAGACTGTGAACTACACCTTTAAACATCCCGATCCCCAAAGACTGTGAACTACACCTTTAAACATCCCGATCCCCAAAGACTGTGAACTACACCTTTAAACATCCCGATCCCCAAAGACTGTGAACTACACCTTTAAACATCCAGATCCCCAAAGACTGTGAACTACACCTTTAAACATCTTGATCCCCAAAGACTGTGAACTACACCTTTAAACATCCCGATCCCTAAAGACTGTGAACTACACCTTTAAACATCCAGATCCCTAAAGACTGTGAACTACACCTTTAAACATCCAGATCCCTAAAGACTGTGAACTACACCTTTAAACATCCAGATCCCCAAAGACTGTGAACTACACCTTTAAACATCCAGATCCCCAAAGACTGTGAACTACACCTTTAAACATCTTGATCCCTAAAGACTGTGAACTACACCTTTAAACATCCAGATCCCCAAAGACTGTGAACTACACCTTTAAACATCCAGATCCCCAAAGACTGTGAACTACACCTTTAAACATCCAGATCCCTAAAGACTGTGAACTACACCTTTAAACATCTTGATCCCCAAAAACTGTGAACTACACCTTTAAACATCCAGATCCCCAAAGACTGTGAACTACACCTTTAAACATCCAGATCCCCAAAGACTGTGAACTACACCTTTAAACATCCAGATCCCCAAAGACTGTGAACTACACCTTTAAACATCCCGATCCCCAAAGACTGTGAACTACACCTTTAAACATCCAGATCCCCAAAGACTGTGAACTACACCTTTAAACATCCAGATCCCCAAAGACTGTGAACTACACCTTTAAACATCTTGATCCCTAAAGACTGTGAACTACACCTTTAAACATCCCGATCCCCAAAGACTGTGAACTACACCTTTAAAGGCCAACCTTCACGTTGTATTTTTGTTCAATAAACAATGTGGACTAGGCCAACGGTGACTTTCATGAAGAAAGAAAAAAAAAAGTATTGAAATTGACCCAGTTTTAGCGTTTTTATCAAACATTTTGTCTGCCCAACACAATCACCACGCACGTGGATATTTTAATCAATGGTTCATAACGTGCATGTGTAATCGAAATGATCTCGTCACAACAGGTGCAGGGCACCAGGGGGCTCACCAGGGGGCGCTGAGAGTCACACACAGCTAGTGGCAGGCACTGCAGGCAGAGAGCCTTGCTACCATAGATATATGCTTGCTACTACTAGCCGAATGAAAATGTATCTGTTTCACCTAACAACACTATTGCTCCGTGATTATAGCCATCCATCTCTAAAGCTAACCACTATTTGTAAAAGCCACAACCACGTTACCATATTTGTAATAATGTAAATCATAATATAGCTTAGCTTGGTAGCTATTGTGCTAACAACATATCCCGACATCCGGCTCGCTGGCCGGCATGAACGGCCGACCCAAAATGGTTCTCTCCTCTCTGTACACCCCGTCCCCACGGGTACCCTGCCGGGGGGCCCATGGACGCGACAATGGTGGCAGCCTGTAGGGTGCTCGAGCCCGTAAAGGCTAGTGGTACACGATAGCTATGAGCTAACATAATGCTACAGGCTCAAACACCCTACGCTACGGCCGCCGCTGTTGTCGCGTCCACAAGCTCCTCCGCAGGACACCCGCGAGGACGGGGGCACACAAAGAGGAGAGAACCATAGGCTAACGTCAGTGTAGTGGTCCCGACTGTAGCAGGGACGGCGGAGCTATTGGGCTAACTGTGATGCACCGAGTGGGCCACCATTGATATAGTACTATGACCCGGACGGGCAAGGCATTTCCTGAAGTGACGTCACGGCCGTGCTAGCGTCTGATAAGCTTTTAGATTCGGCTCATTAATATGCACCTGTCGTGACGTCGGCGTTTGATAAGCTTTTTTGATTCGCGCGTGCATGTTATTTGTGCGTGGACCTTTTTAACTCTTTCAGAGTGGCATTTCCGGTGTCAAATGGAAAAAAATAAATAATGAAATTATATACCTATGATGTAAACTACCCATAATTGATCAGTAGGGTTTAACCTGGAGGTTGGGCTTTAAACATCCCGATCCCTAAAGACTGTGAACTACACCTTTAAACATCCAGATCCCTAAAGACTGTGAACTACACCTTTAAACATCCTGATCCCTAAAGACTGTGAACTACACCTTTAAACATCCCGATCCCCAAAGACTGTGAACTACACCTTTAAACATCCCGATCCCTAAAGACTGTGAACTACACCTTTAAACATCCCGATCCCCAAAGACTGTGAACTACACCTTTAAACATCCCGATCCCCAAAGACTGTGAACTACACCTTTAAACATCTTGATCCCTAAAGACTGTGAACTACACCTTTAAACATCCCGATCCCTAAAGACTGTGAACTACACCTTTAAACATCCCGATCCCTAAAGACTGTGAACTACACCTTTAAACATCCCGATCCCCAAAGACCGTGAACTACACCTTTAAACATCCCGATCCCTAAAGACTGTGAACTACACCTTTAAACATCCCGATCCCTAAAGACTGTGAACTACACCTTTAAACATCCCGATCCCTAAAGACTGTGAACTACACCTTTAAACATCCAGATCCCCAAAGACTGTGAACTACACCTTTAAACATCCCGATCCCTAAAGACTGTGAACTACACCTTTAAACATCCAGATCCCTAAAGACTGTGAACTACACCTTTAAACATCCAGATCCCCAAAGACTGTGAACTACACCTTTAAACATCCCGATCCCCAAAGACTGTGAACTACACCTTTAAACATCCAGATCCCTAAAGACTGTGAACTACACCTTTAAACATCCCGATCCCCAAAGACTGTGAACTACACCTTTAAACATCCAGATCCCTAAAGACTGTGAACTACACCTTTAAACATCCCGATCCCCAAAGACTGTGAACTACACCTTTAAACATCTTGATCCCTAAAGACTGTGAACTACACCTTTAAACATCCCGATCCCCAAAGACTGTGAACTACACCTTTAAACATCTTGATCCCCAAAGACTGTGAACTACACCTTTAAACATCCCGATCCCTAAAGACTGTGAACTACACCTTTAAACATCCCGATCCCCAAAGACTGTGAACTACACCTTTAAACATCCAGATCCCCAAAGACTGTGAACTACACCTTTAAACATCCAGATCCCCAAAGACTGTGAACTACACCTTTAAACATCTTGATCCCTAAAGACTGTGAACTACACCTTTAAACATCCCGATCCCTAAAGACTGTGAACTACACCTTTAAACATCCAGATCCCCAAAGACTGTGAACTACACCTTTAAACATCCCGATCCCCAAAGAC
The DNA here is from genome assembly GCF_963971535.1 of Notolepis coatsorum. Classification (NCBI taxonomy): domain Eukaryota; kingdom Metazoa; phylum Chordata; class Actinopteri; order Aulopiformes; family Paralepididae; genus Notolepis; species Notolepis coatsorum. The sequence goes on from NC_140181.1 coordinate 18,126,608, forward strand.
TGTGAACTACACCTTTAAACATCCCGATCCCCAAAGACTGTGAACTACACCTTTAAACATCCCGATCCCCAAAGACTGTGAACTACACCTTTAAACATCCCGATCCCCAAAGACTGTGAACTACACCTTTAAACATCCAGATCCCTAAAGACTGTGAACTACACCTTTAAACATCTTGATCCCTAAAGACTGTGAACTACACCTTTAAACATCCCGATCCCCAAAGACTGTGAACTACACCTTTAAACATCCCGATCCCCAAAGACTGTGAACTACACCTTTAAACATCCAGATCCCTAAAGACTGTGAACTACACCTTTAAACATCTTGATCCCTAAAGACTGTGAACTACACCTTTAAACATCCAGATCCCTAAAGACTGTGAACTACACCTTTAAACATCTTGATCCCCAAAGACTGTGAACTACACCTTTAAACATCCTGATCCCCAAAGACTGTGAACTACACCTTTAAACATCTTGATCCCTAAAGACTGTGAGTACACCTTTAAACATCTTGATCCCCAAAGACTGTGAACTACACCTTTAAACATCTTGATCCCTAAAGACTGTGAGTACACCTTTAAACATCCCGATCCCTAAAGACTGTGAACTACACCTTTAAACATCCAGATCCCCAAAGACTGTGAACTACACCTTTAAACATCCCGATCCCCAAAGACTGTGAACTACACCTTTAAACATCCCGATCCCCAAAGACTGTGAACTACACCTTTAAACATCCCGATCCCCAAAGACTGTGAACTACACCTTTAAACATCCAGATCCCCAAAGACTGTGAACTACACCTTTAAACATCCCGATCCCCAAAGACTGTGAACTACACCTTTAAACATCCCGATCCCCAAAGACTGTGAACTACACCTTTAAACATCCCGATCCCCAAAGACTGTGAACTACACCTTTAAACATCCCGATCCCCAAAGACTGTGAACTACACCTTTAAACATCCAGATCCCTAAAGACTGTGAACTACACCTTTAAACATCCTGATCCCTAAAGACTGTGAACTACACCTTTAAACATCCCGATCCCCAAAGACTGTGAACTACACCTTTAAACATCCCGATCCCTAAAGACTGTGAACTACACCTTTAAACATCCCGATCCCCAAAGACTGTGAACTACACCTTTAAACATCCCGATCCCCAAAGACTGTGAACTACACCTTTAAACATCTTGATCCCTAAAGACTGTGAACTACACCTTTAAACATCCCGATCCCTAAAGACTGTGAACTACACCTTTAAACATCCCGATCCCTAAAGACTGTGAACTACACCTTTAAACATCCCGATCCCCAAAGACCGTGAACTACACCTTTAAACATCCCGATCCCTAAAGACTGTGAACTACACCTTTAAACATCCCGATCCCTAAAGACTGTGAACTACACCTTTAAACATCCCGATCCCTAAAGACTGTGAACTACACCTTTAAACATCCAGATCCCCAAAGACTGTGAACTACACCTTTAAACATCCAGATCCCCAAAGACTGTGAACTACACCTTTAAACATCTTGATCCCTAAAGACTGTGAACTACACCTTTAAACATCCAGATCCCCAAAGACTGTGAACTACACCTTTAAACATCCAGATCCCCAAAGACTGTGAACTACACCTTTAAACATCCAGATCCCTAAAGACTGTGAACTACACCTTTAAACATCTTGATCCCCAAAAACTGTGAACTACACCTTTAAACATCCAGATCCCCAAAGACTGTGAACTACACCTTTAAACATCCAGATCCCCAAAGACTGTGAACTACACCTTTAAACATCCAGATCCCCAAAGACTGTGAACTACACCTTTAAACATCCCGATCCCCAAAGACTGTGAACTACACCTTTAAACATCCAGATCCCCAAAGACTGTGAACTACACCTTTAAACATCCAGATCCCCAAAGACTGTGAACTACACCTTTAAACATCTTGATCCCTAAAGACTGTGAACTACACCTTTAAACATCCCGATCCCCAAAGACTGTGAACTACACCTTTAAAGGCCAACCTTCACGTTGTATTTTTGTTCAATAAACAATGTGGACTAGGCCAACGGTGACTTTCATGAAGAAAGAAAAAAAAAAGTATTGAAATTGACCCAGTTTTAGCGTTTTTATCAAACATTTTGTCTGCCCAACACAATCACCACGCACGTGGATATTTTAATCAATGGTTCATAACGTGCATGTGTAATCGAAATGATCTCGTCACAACAGGTGCAGGGCACCAGGGGGCTCACCAGGGGGCGCTGAGAGTCACACACAGCTAGTGGCAGGCACTGCAGGCAGAGAGCCTTGCTACCATAGATATATGCTTGCTACTACTAGCCGAATGAAAATGTATCTGTTTCACCTAACAACACTATTGCTCCGTGATTATAGCCATCCATCTCTAAAGCTAACCACTATTTGTAAAAGCCACAACCACGTTACCATATTTGTAATAATGTAAATCATAATATAGCTTAGCTTGGTAGCTATTGTGCTAACAACATATCCCGACATCCGGCTCGCTGGCCGGCATGAACGGCCGACCCAAAATGGTTCTCTCCTCTCTGTACACCCCGTCCCCACGGGTACCCTGCCGGGGGGCCCATGGACGCGACAATGGTGGCAGCCTGTAGGGTGCTCGAGCCCGTAAAGGCTAGTGGTACACGATAGCTATGAGCTAACATAATGCTACAGGCTCAAACACCCTACGCTACGGCCGCCGCTGTTGTCGCGTCCACAAGCTCCTCCGCAGGACACCCGCGAGGACGGGGGCACACAAAGAGGAGAGAACCATAGGCTAACGTCAGTGTAGTGGTCCCGACTGTAGCAGGGACGGCGGAGCTATTGGGCTAACTGTGATGCACCGAGTGGGCCACCATTGATATAGTACTATGACCCGGACGGGCAAGGCATTTCCTGAAGTGACGTCACGGCCGTGCTAGCGTCTGATAAGCTTTTAGATTCGGCTCATTAATATGCACCTGTCGTGACGTCGGCGTTTGATAAGCTTTTTTGATTCGCGCGTGCATGTTATTTGTGCGTGGACCTTTTTAACTCTTTCAGAGTGGCATTTCCGGTGTCAAATGGAAAAAAATAAATAATGAAATTATATACCTATGATGTAAACTACCCATAATTGATCAGTAGGGTTTAACCTGGAGGTTGGGCTTTAAACATCCCGATCCCTAAAGACTGTGAACTACACCTTTAAACATCCAGATCCCTAAAGACTGTGAACTACACCTTTAAACATCCTGATCCCTAAAGACTGTGAACTACACCTTTAAACATCCCGATCCCCAAAGACTGTGAACTACACCTTTAAACATCCCGATCCCTAAAGACTGTGAACTACACCTTTAAACATCCCGATCCCCAAAGACTGTGAACTACACCTTTAAACATCCCGATCCCCAAAGACTGTGAACTACACCTTTAAACATCTTGATCCCTAAAGACTGTGAACTACACCTTTAAACATCCCGATCCCTAAAGACTGTGAACTACACCTTTAAACATCCCGATCCCTAAAGACTGTGAACTACACCTTTAAACATCCCGATCCCCAAAGACCGTGAACTACACCTTTAAACATCCCGATCCCTAAAGACTGTGAACTACACCTTTAAACATCCCGATCCCTAAAGACTGTGAACTACACCTTTAAACATCCCGATCCCTAAAGACTGTGAACTACACCTTTAAACATCCAGATCCCCAAAGACTGTGAACTACACCTTTAAACATCCCGATCCCTAAAGACTGTGAACTACACCTTTAAACATCCAGATCCCTAAAGACTGTGAACTACACCTTTAAACATCCAGATCCCCAAAGACTGTGAACTACACCTTTAAACATCCCGATCCCCAAAGACTGTGAACTACACCTTTAAACATCCAGATCCCTAAAGACTGTGAACTACACCTTTAAACATCCCGATCCCCAAAGACTGTGAACTACACCTTTAAACATCCAGATCCCTAAAGACTGTGAACTACACCTTTAAACATCCCGATCCCCAAAGACTGTGAACTACACCTTTAAACATCTTGATCCCTAAAGACTGTGAACTACACCTTTAAACATCCCGATCCCCAAAGACTGTGAACTACACCTTTAAACATCTTGATCCCCAAAGACTGTGAACTACACCTTTAAACATCCCGATCCCTAAAGACTGTGAACTACACCTTTAAACATCCCGATCCCCAAAGACTGTGAACTACACCTTTAAACATCCAGATCCCCAAAGACTGTGAACTACACCTTTAAACATCCAGATCCCCAAAGACTGTGAACTACACCTTTAAACATCTTGATCCCTAAAGACTGTGAACTACACCTTTAAACATCCCGATCCCTAAAGACTGTGAACTACACCTTTAAACATCCAGATCCCCAAAGACTGTGAACTACACCTTTAAACATCCCGATCCCCAAAGACTGTGAACTACACCTTTAAACATCCCGATCCCCAAAGACTGTGAACTACACCTTTAAACATCCCGATCCCCAAAGACTGTGAACTACACCTTTAAACATCCCGATCCCCAAAGACTGTGAACTACACCTTTAAACATCCAGATCCCTAAAGACTGTGAACTACACCTTTAAACATCTTGATCCCTAAAGACTGTGAACTACACCTTTAAACATCCCGATCCCCAAAGACTGTGAACTACACCTTTAAACATCCCGATCCCCAAAGACTGTGAACTACACCTTTAAACATCCAGATCCCTAAAGACTGTGAACTACACCTTTAAACATCTTGATCCCTAAAGACTGTGAACTACACCTTTAAACATCCAGATCCCTAAAGACTGTGAACTACACCTTTAAACATCTTGATCCCCAAAGACTGTGAACTACACCTTTAAACATCCTGATCCCCAAAGACTGTGAACTACACCTTTAAACATCTTGATCCCTAAAGACTGTGAGTACACCTTTAAACATCTTGATCCCCAAAGACTGTGAACTACACCTTTAAACATCTTGATCCCTAAAGACTGTGAGTACACCTTTAAACATCCCGATCCCTAAAGACTGTGAACTACACCTTTAAACATCCAGATCCCCAAAGACTGTGAACTACACCTTTAAACATCCCGATCCCCAAAGACTGTGAACTACACCTTTAAACATCCCGATCCCCAAAGACTGTGAACTACACCTTTAAACATCCCGATCCCCAAAGACTGTGAACTACACCTTTAAACATCCAGATCCCCAAAGACTGTGAACTACACCTTTAAACATCCCGATCCCCAAAGACTGTGAACTACACCTTTAAACATCCCGATCCCCAAAGACTGTGAACTACACCTTTAAACATCCCGATCCCCAAAGACTGTGAACTACACCTTTAAACATCCCGATCCCCAAAGACTGTGAACTACACCTTTAAACATCCAGATCCCTAAAGACTGTGAACTACACCTTTAAACATCCTGATCCCTAAAGACTGTGAACTACACCTTTAAACATCCCGATCCCCAAAGACTGTGAACTACACCTTTAAACATCCCGATCCCTAAAGACTGTGAACTACACCTTTAAACATCCCGATCCCCAAAGACTGTGAACTACACCTTTAAACATCCCGATCCCCAAAGACTGTGAACTACACCTTTAAACATCTTGATCCCTAAAGACTGTGAACTACACCTTTAAACATCCCGATCCCTAAAGACTGTGAACTACACCTTTAAACATCCCGATCCCTAAAGACTGTGAACTACACCTTTAAACATCCCGATCCCCAAAGACCGTGAACTACACCTTTAAACATCCCGATCCCTAAAGACTGTGAACTACACCTTTAAACATCCCGATCCCTAAAGACTGTGAACTACACCTTTAAACATCCCGATCCCTAAAGACTGTGAACTACACCTTTAAACATCCAGATCCCCAAAGACTGTGAACTACACCTTTAAACATCCCGATCCCTAAAGACTGTGAACTACACCTTTAAACATCCAGATCCCTAAAGACTGTGAACTACACCTTTAAACATCTTGATCCCTAAAAACTGTGAACTACACCTTTAAACATCCAGATCCCCAAAGACTGTGAACTACACCTTTAAACATCCCGATCCCCAAAGACTGTGAACTACACCTTTAAACATCCCGATCCCCAAAGACTGTGAACTACACCTTTAAACATCCAGATCCCTAAAGACTGTGAACTACACCTTTAAACATCCCGATCCCCAAAGACTGTGAACTACACCTTTAAACATCCCGATCCCCAAAGACTGTGAACTACACCTTTAAACATCTTGATCCCTAAAGACTGTGAACTACACCTTTAAACATCCAGATCCCCAAAGACTGTGAACTACACCTTTAAACATTTAAACATCCAGATCCCCAAAGACTGTGAACTACACCTTTAAACATCCCGATCCATAAAGACTGTGAACTACACCTTTAAACATCCAGATCCCCAAAGACTGTGAACTACACCTTTAAACATCCAGATCCCCAAAGACTGTGAACTACACCTTTAAACATCCAGATCCCCAAAGACTGTGAACTACACCTTTAAACATCCAGATCCCTAAAGACTGTGAACTACACCTTTAAACATCCAGATCCCCAAAGACTGTGAACTACACCTTTAAACATCCCGATCCCCAAAGACTGTGAACTACACCTTTAAACATCCCGATCCCCAAAGACTGTGAACTACACCTTTAAACATCCCGATCCCCAAAGACTGTGAACTACACCTTTAAACATCCCGATCCCTAAAGACTGTGAACTACACCTTTAAACATCCAGATCCCTAAAGACTGTGAACTACACCTTTAAACATCCTGATCCCTAAAGACTGTGAACTACACCTTTAAACATCCTGATCCCCAAAGACTGTGAACTACACCTTTAAACATCCCGATCCCCAAAGACTGTGAACTACACCTTTAAACATCCCGATCCCCAAAGACTGTGAACTACACCTTTAAACATCTCGATCCCCAAAGACTGTGAACTACACCTTTAAACATCCAGATCCCCAAAGACTGTGAACTACACCTTTAAACATCTTGATCCCTAAAGACTGTGAACTACACCTTTAAACATCCAGATCCCCAAAGACTGTGAACTACACCTTTAAACATCCCGATCCCCAAAGACTGTGAACTACACCTTTAAACATCCTGATCCCCAAAGACTGTGAACTACACCTTTAAACATCCAGATCCCCAAAGACTGTGAACTACACCTTTAAACATCCAGATCCCCAAAGACTGTGAACTACACCTTTAAACATCCCGATCGCCAAAGACTGTGAACTACACCTTTAAACATCCAGATCCCCAAAGACTGTGAACTACACCTTTAAACATCCCGATCCCCAAAGACTGTGAACTACACCTTTAAACATCTTGATCCCTAAAGACTGTGAACTACACCTTTAAACATCCCGATCCCTAAAGACTGTGAACTACACCTTTAAACATCCAGATCCCTAAAGACTGTGAACTACACCTTTAAACATCCTGATCCCCAAAGACTGTGAACTACACCTTTAAACATCCAGATCCCTAAAGACTGTGAACTACACCTTTAAACATCCCGATCCCCAAAGACTGTGAACTACACCTTTAAACATCCCGATCCCTAAAGACTGTGAACTACACCTTTAAACATCCTGATCCCCAAAGACTGTGAACTACACCTTTAAACATCCCGATCCCCAAAGACTGTGAACTACACCTTTAAACATCCCGATCCCCAAAGACTGTGAACTACACCTTTAAACATCCTGATCCCTAAAGACTGTGAACTACACCTTTAAACATCCCGATCCCCAAAGACTGTGAACTACACCTTTAAACATCTTGATCCCCAAAGACTGTGAACTACACCTTTAAACATCCCGATCCCCAAAGACTGTGAACTACACCTTTAAACATCCCGATCCCCAAAGACTGTGAACTACACCTTTAAACATCCCGATCCCCAAAGACTGTAAACTACACCTTTAAACATCTTGATCCCCAAAGACTGTGAACTACACCTTTAAACATCCAGATCCCTAAAGACTGTGAACTACACCTTTAAACATCCTGATCCCTAAAGACTGTGAACTACACCTTTAAACATCCAGATCCCTAAAGACTGTGAACTACACCTTTAAACATCTTGATCCCTAAAGACTGTGAACTACACCTTTAAACATCCCGATCCCTAAAGACTGTGAACTACACCTTTAAACATCCCGATCCCTAAAGACTGTGAACTACACCTTTAAACATCCCGATCCCCAAAGACTGTGAACTACACCTTTAAACATCCCGATCCCCAAAGACTGTGAACTACACCTTTAAACATCCAGATCCCCAAAGACTGTGAACTACACCTTTAAACATCCCGATCCCTAAAGACTGTGAACTACACCTTTAAACATCCTGATCCCTAAAGACTGTGAACTACACCTTTAAACATCTTGATCCCCAAAGACTGTGAACTACACCTTTAAACATCCCGATCCCCAAAGACTGTGAACTACACCTTTAAACATCCAGATCCCCAAAGACTGTGAACTACACCTTTAAACATCTTGATCCCTAAAGACTGTGAACTACACCTTTAAACATCCCGATCCCCAAAGACTGTGAACTACACCTTTAAACATCTTGATCCCCAAAGACTGTGAACTACACCTTTAAACATCTTGATCCCCAAAGACTGTGAACTACACCTTTAAACATCCCGATCCCCAAAGACTGTGAACTACACCTTTAAACATCCCGATCCCCAAAGACTGTGAACTACACCTTTAAACATCCCGATCCCCAAAGACTGTGAACTACACCTTTAAACATCCCGATCCCCAAAGACTGTGAACTACACCTTTAAACATCCCGATCCCTAAAGACTGTGAACTACACCTTTAAACATCTTGATCCCCAAAGACTGTGAACTACACCTTTAAACATCTTGATCCCTAAAGACTGTGAACTACACCTTTAAACATCCCGATCCCCAAAGACTGTGAACTACACCTTTAAACATCCAGATCCCCAAAGACTGTGAACTACACCTTTAAACATCCCGATCCCCAAAGACTGTGAACTACACCTTTAAACATCCCGATCCCCAAAGACTGTGAACTACACCTTTAAACATCCCGATCCCCAAAGACTGTGAACTACACCTTTAAACATCCCGATCCCTAAAGACTGTGAACTACACCTTTAAACATCCCGATCCCCAAAGACTGTGAACTACACCTTTAAACATCCCGATCCCTAAAGACTGTGAACTACACCTTTAAACATCCCGATCCCTAAAGACTGTGAACTACACCTTTAAACATCCCGATCCCCAAAGACTGTGAACTACACCTTTAAACATCTTGATCCCCAAAGACTGTGAACTACACCTTTAAACATCCCGATCCCCAAAGACTGTGAACTACACCTTTAAACATCCCGATCCCTAAAGACTGTGAACTACACCTTTAAAGGCCAACCTCTAGGTTAAACCCTACTGATCAATTATGGGTAGTTTACATCATTGGTATATAATTTCATTATTTATTTATTTCCATTTGACACCGGAAATGCCACTCTGAAAGAGTTAAAAAGGTCCATGCACGAATAACATGCACGCGCGAATCAAAAAAGCTTATCAAAACGCCGACGTCACAACAGGTGTGGCTTGCATATTAATGAGCCGAATCTAATGTTGCTTTTCCACTAAAATAAAGTACTCAGTTTGTCTCCGTGTGGGGAGGCGGGGCTGCTGGTGATCAGCATGAGAGCTCCAGAAATGACACGTGAAAAACTGCAGACCACTGATTGGTCAGAAGAGAGACGCGTGACGTCACTGTTTGGGGAGTCTGAACGAAAACAGAATGTCCGCGCCGCCATCTTTAATGTCTCGCGTAGGATATCTTTTGTATGTTTGCAGCAAGAAACGAGTGCAATAAAAAAGGATACAGTCACTGTGTATTCTGCCTCATTTATTGATGAAACAAAACCGACATCAACACAATTTGCCACCGAGCGGAGAGTTTAGTCTGACAAAAAGATCGCTGATTAGTTGCGCTTGTTGTTGGGGGTTAGGGACGTAACGTTAGTTAGCCTAATGCTAACGTTAGCAGATAGACACGAGAGGCTATCTGTGTAGAATAGACACAATGAGGTAACGTTAGCGTTAGCATAATAGACACAACGAGAGTCTGGTTAATGTTGTTATTGATTGATTGAATGAAAACTGTGTTTTACTCTGGCTTGCCAAGCTCATCATAGCCCCTTTCGTGACTGATGCACCGAGTGAAGCTTGTGGACTCGACAACAGCGGCGGCCGCAGGGCGCCGGAGCCCGCAGCGCTAGTTAGCTCATAGCTATCGTGTAACACTAGCCTTTGCGGGCTCGGGCGCCCTGCGGCTGCCGCCGCCGTCGCGTCCATGGGCCCCCCGGCAGGGCACCCGTGGGGTCGGGTCGGGGTGTACAGAGAGGAGAGAACCATTTTGGGTCGGCCGTTCATGCCGACCAGCGAGCCGGATGTCGGGATATGTTGTTAGCACAATAGCTACCAAGCTAAGCTATGTTATCTACTAACGTTATAAACACAATGTGTACAACGACACAATGATTTACATTATTACAAATATGGTAACGTGGTTAGCTTTAGAGATGGATGGATGGCTATAATCACGGAGCAATAGTGAGGTGAAACAGATACATTTCCATTCGGCTAGTAGTAGCAAGCATATATCTATGGTAGCAAGGCTCTCTGCCTGCCACTAGCTGTGTGACTCTCAGCGCCCCCTGGTGATACCCCTGGTGACCAATACCTGTTGTGACGACATTACACGTGCACGTTATAAACCATTGATTAAAATATGCAAGTGCATGTTGATTGTGTTGGGCAGACAAAATGTTTTGATAAAAACGCTAAAACTGGGTCAATTTCAATACTTTTTTTTACAATTCTTCATGAAAGTCACTGTTGGCCTAGTCCACATTGTTTATTGAACAAAAATACAACGTGGAGGTTGACCTTTAAACATCCCGATCCCTAAAGACTGTGAACTACACCTTTAAACATCCCGATCCCTAAAGACTGTGAACTACACCTTTAAACATCCCGATCCCCAAAGACTGTGAACTACACCTTTAAACATCCCGATCCCCAAAGACTGTGAACTACACCTTTAAACATCTTGATCCCTAAAGACTGTGAACTACACCTTTAAACATCCCGATCCCCAAAGACTGTGAACTACACCTTTAAACATCCCGATCCCCAAAGACTGTGAACTACACCTTTAAACATCCCGATCCCCAAAGACTGTGAACTACACCTTTAAACATCTTGATCCCTAAAGACTGTGAACTACACCTTTAAACATCTTGATCCCTAAAGACTGTGAACTACACCTTTAAACATCTTGATCCCTAAAGACTGTGAACTACACCTTTAAACATCCAGATCCCTAAAGACTGTGAACTACACCTTTAAACATCTTGATCCCTAAAGACTGTGAACTACACCTTTAAACATCTTGATCCCTAAAGACTGTGAACTACACCTTTAAACATCCCGATCCCCAAAGACTGTGAACTACACCTTTAAACATCCCGATCCCCAAAGACTGTGAACTACACCTTTAAACATCCCGATCCCTAAAGACTGTGAACTACACCTTTAAACATCCAGATCCCCAAAGACTGTGAACTACACCTTTAAACATCCTGATCCCTAAAGACTGTGAACTACACCTTTAAACATCCAGATCCCTAAAGACTGTGAACTACACCTTTAAACATCCCGATCCCCAAAGACTGTGAACTACACCTTTAAACATCTTGATCCCCAAAGACTGTGAACTACACCTTTAAACATCCCGATCCCCAAAGACTGTGAACTACACCTTTAAACATCCCGATCCCCAAAGACTGTGAACTACACCTTTAAACATCCCGATCCCCAAAGACTGTGAACTACACCTTTAAACATCCCGATCCCCAAAGACTGTGAACTACACCTTTAAACATCTTGATCCCCAAAGACTGTGAACTACACCTTTAAACATCCCGATCCCTAAAGACTGTGAACTACACCTTTAAACATCCCGATCCCTAAAGACTGTGAACTACACCTTTAAACATCCCGATCCCTAAAGACTGTGAACTACACCTTTAAACATCCCGATCCCTAAAGACTGTGAACTACACCTTTAAACATCCCGATCCCCAAAGACTGTGAACTACACCTTTAAACATCCAGATCCCCAAAGACTGTGAACTACACCTTTAAACATCCCGATCCCCAAAGACTGTGAACTACACCTTTAAACATCCAGATCCCCAAAGACTGTGAACTACACCTTTAAACATCCAGATCCCCAAAGACTGTGAACTACACCTTTAAACATCTTGATCCCCAAAGACTGTGAACTACACCTTTAAACATCCCGATCCCTAAAGACTGTGAACTACACCTTTAAACATCCCGATCCCCAAAGACTGTGAACTACACCTTTAAACATCCAGATCCCCAAAGACTGTGAACTACACCTTTAAACATCCCGATCCCTAAAGACTGTGAACTACACCTTTAAACATCCCGATCCCTAAAGACTGTGAACTACACCTTTAAACATCCCGATCCCTAAAGACTGTGAACTACACCTTTAAACATCCAGATCCCCAAAGACTGTGAACTACACCTTTAAACATCTTGATCCCTAAAGACTGTGAACTACACCTTTAAACATCCCGATCCCTAAAGACTGTGAACTACACCTTTAAACATCCCGATCCCCAAAGACTGTGAACTACACCTTTAAACATCCTGATCCCTAAAGACTGTGAACTACACCTTTAAACATCCTGATCCCTAAAGACTGTGAACTACACCTTTAAACATCCCGATCCCTAAAGACTGTGAACTACACCTTTAAACATCCCGATCCCCAAAGACTGTGAACTACACCTTTAAACATCCAGATCCCCAAAGACTGTGAACTACACCTTTAAACATCCAGATCCCCAAAGACTGTGAACTACACCTTTAAACATCCCGATCCCCAAAGACTGTGAACTACACCTTTAAACATCTTGATCCCCAAAGACTGTGAACTACACCTTTAAACATCCCGATCCCCAAAGACTGTGAACTACACCTTTAAACATCCCGATCCCCAAAGACTGTGAACTACACCTTTAAACATCTTGATCCCCAAAGACTGTGAACTACACCTTTAAACATCTTGATCCCCAAAGACTGTGAACTACACCTTTAAACATCTTGATCCCTAAAGACTGTGAACTACACCTTTAAACATCCCGATCCCTAAAGACTGTGAACTACACCTTTAAACATCCCGATCCCTAAAGACTGTGAACTACACCTTTAAACATCCCGATCCCCAAAGACTGTGAACTACACCTTTAAACATCCTGATCCCCAAAGACTGTGAACTACACCTTTAAACATCCTGATCCCTAAAGACTGTGAACTACACCTTTAAACATCCCGATCCCCAAAGACTGTGAACTACACCTTTAAACATCCAGATCCCCAAAGACTGTGAACTACACCTTTAAACATCCCGATCCCCAAAGACTGTGAACTACACCTTTAAACATCCCGATCCCCAAAGACTGTGAACTACACCTTTAAACATCCACGACTAAACAACTATATACGCTGTATGCTAATGCGTTGCTTCTCAAACTATTCTTATTTCAAGGGCCCCACATGTATATGAATCAGGGACCCCCATCTGATAACAATGTGGTGCCAGGGACCCCAATCTGAGCAGATTATTATTGTTAGAAATGACATTCGTCGAGGGCGGCTACGTGGTGCAGTGGGCAAGGCGCTCACCACGAATACTGGAGACGCTGGGTTCGCCTGTTCGAGCCCAGCGCTCCACATTGCATTCAGCTTTGCTGGTCGTTCATACTAATACACATTGGCAGTATTAGGGGGTGAGAAACTGATGGGTGGGGATCGGGCGTTGTGGACAGCGACTCCTACAGGTCGGTTGGTGCGCCTGCGCAGTAGAATCAGGAAGCGACAGGGGGCGGCGTCCCTCCAAAGCGCAGACCCCTGACGCTGAAAGATCGCGCTGCGCAGGTGAAAAGATGCGACGGCTGTTACCTCGAGTATCGGAGGGGACTCGTCAGGGGCGGATTTAGGATTAAAGGAGATCCGGGGCTTAGCCCAGATAGGTGCCCCCCCTTTTTTTTTTTTTTTTTTTATTATTTTTTTTTGTAATTTTTTTATAATTAATTTTTTTTAGCAGGCAAGGGGCAGATTTTTTTTAAATTTAATTAACCTGTAAGTGCAATTTCCTGCAATATAGAGCCTTCAATCTTGACCAATAAAGCTGCTCTTTTCACTATAAAACTCAGTTAACCATAACATAGTTATGGTTAGATTTATATATTGGGGGCGGATATATCATATTTTTCATATAATCAAAA
>NC_140181.1:18148594-18166615 GCF_963971535.1 Notolepis coatsorum
TCATGTGGCAGTGAAAAGGGTTATATAGTCGTACTGGCGAATCGCGTCCTGCTCTTCGCCATCGAGATATACCTCATCTCCAGTACCTAGTGTACTCCATCAACGAATAAAAAACAATACACCCAGCACCTGCCAGGCCCCGCCCTAGTGCTACGTACTATATAGCACTAGGCGTGGTCACCACTCGCTCTTCCTCTATTTTCGTTTCCATCATAGCGGATGCGTGCACCCTATGCAACTAGTTGTCATGAAAAGTTTAGAGAAATTAGGTTGAGTGCTTACCGAAGATTTGCCTACCCCTGGAATCTTCGCGGCATGTTCTGGCGGCGCTCGTATGTGTTCTGCGACTCTGCAGCGGGATGCATTTCGATGCATCTCAGCGTCGAGTCTGTAGTCTCCTTGTCTTGTTGACAGCAGACAGAGGGACGGCGTGTGAGGTGTAGCTATCGAGCTACCTCACACAAGGTAGGACTTGCGCCACTAGGCATTATCGCTGGTGTTAGTAAATGCTGCTTGTTGTGAGTTGTATATCTGCGCCAGGGGCAGGATGTTTGGGTAAACATCCCTCTGAGGTGGACGTTTCCCAGGCTGTCCTGGAGGCGTGAATATTAAAGGCAACCAACTTGTGTTCAGCTTTTCTCTGATTGGCCGCGACCCCCCGCCCCCCACGCGCAGGCAAGCGGCAGCCGTCCCACGTCCCAAATGAAATCCAAGGAGCAAGCGGCAGCGCGGGCAACCAACTTGTGTACCAACCAACTTGTGTTCAGCTGCTGTACCAACCAACTTGTGTTCAGCTGCGGTAGCAGTGGAGCGCTGCTGACTGATTATTATGTTTCGCGTTTTTAACAGCCAACTACCAGATTCACTCGTCACTGTACATCACTTCAGCTCCAGCAGCAGCAGCGGCTGTGCTCCGTTGTAGGAAGCCCTTCAATGACAGCGCTCTCATATTTTGCGAATGCATAAACTATATCTTAAATTATGGCTATGTGTCTAATATGGCTGTCGCTTATCAATGACTTCGCGACAGCCATATTAAACACTCACTGTCAGGGCCGGACTGGGAAAATAATTCATACCGGGAGATATAGCGCGAAATAGAGCCCCAATCAGGCCACTTTTTAAGCGGGGGGTTTGGGGGTCCCCCACCCGGAAATTCTTTGTTACAAAGACTTAATTTCCTGCATTCTGGTTAATTTTAGTGCATGTGAATCACAAACTAATGAGCCAACAATTGCTTAGTACAATGTACTGTTATGAACCTCAAATAAAACTGTTGTGGCACTAGCAATGCTACTCTCTCCACCTTCAAAAAGAAAAAAGCAAGAGCACAACATATTTTTCTATTTACTATTATAATACAGTTAACCACTCTCTCCACCTATTAAAACAGAGCAAGAGCACAATACCATATTCACTTTACTGATGCACTACCCATCAACAGTAAAAATAGCCCTTTACACAAACATTAAATAATAGACCTTTCATTACAATACTATAATAACAGTAGCCACTGCCAGAATAGTGACACATGTATCGCGTGTGGTGAGCACAGGCATGCATGCACAACGAAGACAGAAGATTGCGTTGTCTCAATCATGTTAACTATAAAATGAGCTCAAAGTATGAGCTCACTGACTGAAATGTCCAACAAAAAGCATCAATTGTCAAATAATATTGATCACATTAACTAGACTAGATGTTTTTGAGGAAATTAGAAAGGGAACAACAACTTAACCCTTGTGTCTGATCAGATTCTTATTTTTTTTGATAACTTTGCAGTTTGCAGTGATTATGTTTGTAGCCAATGTGGCAAAGGTGTGTAATCTTTGAATTATCTTGGAATTATTTTGACTTTCTCTTTCATAAATTGTTTATTCAACTTCAGCCCCAATCATAACCACCACATATTGTTTTTTGTAATGTCAGATTTAACAACTCCTTTCAGAAAAGTGTGTGTGCCATCTGCCATTCCATTCGCCGCCTCTGCTGTCAATCAGTTGTATCGCCTGGTCCCGCCTCCACCAATCACAAGCCAGCACGGCTTCATTGTGTGTGTGTGATCCGGTGGAGGGAGAGAAGTCAGATAGTTCTCCAACTCTGTCGCAGACAGTGAAATCCTGGTTGTTCCCCACCCACCTAGGTTATCTAACTATCGCGCCGCACCGCCGCCACACCTAGAAACAATGACCTGACAAAAAAAAATAAAAAAAAATGATAATAAAAAAAATATATATATATATATATTTTTTTATAAACTTTTTTTTTTTTTTATCTGTGCAGGCCAGGCCACCGGGAAAACTCCCGGTGCTCCCGATGGCCAGTCCGGGCCTGCTCACTGTACATCAGTGTGGAACTGTACGCTGTAACGTTATATGTTATTTCGCCCGTGGAGGCTGCTGAAGCGCCAGCGGGGCGACGCAGTGGTTTGTCCCCGGCTTCCGTGCGCCGCCCGCGGCTTGATCCAGCTCCAGCAGCAGCGGCCGTGCTCCGTTGTAGGAAGCCCTTCAATGACAGCGCTCTCATATTTTGCGAATGCATAAACTATATCTTAAATTATGGCTATGTGTCTAATATGGCTGTCGCTTATTAATGACTTCGCGACAGCCATATTAGACACATCGCCATAATTTAAGATATAGTTTATGCATTCGCAAATATGAGAGCTCTGTCATTGAAGTGGGTGGTGGCAGCGTTACTAACAGTAGCGATTTTTATTGTTTTGTCATGACCAAACATAATCCCAACATAGATAGGAGGTGTACTGTATGTCAAATGTCGGTCATGTGGTGGAAGAGTTTAGTACAGTCACACAACAGAACACCAGTGTTTCTAGTAGATATGTTTATTAATATAAATAAACACCTCTGTCTGAACTGGTTCGACCAGCGCGTTGGTTCGACCAGCGCTTCTGCCGCGTCTCTCAGCGGAAAAGGGCGTGTGCTAGGGCGGTCACGTGGCCGTGTGGCCAATCAGAGAAACGCTGAACGAAAAGCTGAACACAAGTTGGTTGCCTTTAATATTCACGCGTCCTGGACCGCGCTGCTAATACTAAATGCTATAAATGATGGGTCACTGTTCTACTGTTCCCCGCTGTGGGATGTCACTAGGCATGACAATGCTGGCGTTTGTGATGTGCTCGAGTTGTCCCGGGAGACAACCGAGTTGTGTATTGGCGCAAACGGCGGGATATCTGGGTAAACGTTGTTGTTTTCCCCGTTATCCTGGAGTGCGTGGCTAACGCTATGCTATGTTGGGCTACTGTTTCTGTTCTGTCTCCCTGCTGCGGGAATGTCTGTCTACACTACAGTCTTCCCTCCTCTCAACCATTCATGCTGACGGTCAATCGGTGTCTACTGGGGGAGTATTGCGGGGGTGCTTTGTTTACCTTTTCATGGGTAAATGGGCTGAGGTCTAGGGCTGGTGTGCTGTTGTGAATATTATGAATGAATGCGGGACTGGTTCTCTCTGGTCCGCATCCCCTTAACGTTGTGTGCATGGGCTTGCCCATTCTACAGTATATTCGTGGTGTTAGTTCATTTATTCATTAACCCCTTCATGGTGCACACCACAGTGGAGGTTGCTGGTTGCAACCACCACTGGTGCTCCGTGTTAGCATCAGTCCTTTGCTTTTGACATGTTGAAACAGTGCCCCGCCCGGCCGACGCCATGAGGTGGGTCGGCCCGGCGAGTGGCTGGTGGGCTGCTAAAGCCTGTACTGCCACGGTATGGAATTGGCAGCGATTAGTAACTGCGTTCGAATTGCTGTTTTTTCTATCAAAAAATGGTGTCTGGTGGCGGGGCCTTGAGGGCCAGCCGACGTCGACACATCGCGCGAGGTTGTTGACGTTATTAGCTTTGACCTAGCCGCAAGCTATAACCGCTCAGGGCTCCCCTCTCCGCAGAGGATCTTGGTCTTCCGCTGGAGCGCGGGCGGTATTTGTCCTAGGCCCCACACCGCCTCACGCTGCGCAGCCAGAGGTGAGAGCACGGCCTCGTCAGCGGCTATGGCGAGGCCCTCGACAGGCGGCCATGTTTTCCCCTGCCAGAGGTATCCTGGGCGTTGAATCGACAGGTGTCCACAAGGCCGACAGCCTTGGCGGCCGAGGGATCGGCCATGTTGGATGAGCTCGGCTTGGAATATACAAGCCGTCGCCGTCCTGCCGTGAGCAGCCCGCTCTCCGATCACTCCCTCCCCCAACATCAGCGGAAAAGGGTCTCTGATTTGTTTCCTTTGGCTGCGGGCCGCGAGCCTTCGTTGAAGCGCATGCGGCCCCACGTTTCGCTTCTCATGGGGACAGGGGCTGACACCCAGTTGATGGCTGAGCCTGGGTCTGTCCGTGAGAATGTTGTGCTGTCAAGCGGCTCCCACACCATAAGCTGTGTTTGGTTGAGCCTGGTGTTACGTCTGTCAACTACAAGTGTTGTCAGCAGGGGGGCTCGAAACCTTTGTGAGGCACACAGTGCGGGCTTCCCGACCTCGCCTTCGCCAGGCCGGGTATCATGTTGGTGCCTCCCACTCCTGAAAGATTGGCAGTGGTCTCCCGGACGTGTGCGTGATTTGGGTGGTAGTAATATCACTGCAGGGCTACGGTGTGTAGGAACCCATGGGGGCCTCACACCTTGCATGTCCGGCTGCAGAACAACTCCTCAGCATGTTCTGGAGGGGTGTTCAGTGGGGGAGCTTTTGTCACCTAGACTGATGTCAGCTTCCCCCGTATCAAACCGGCCCTTTCTGTCGGGGTCCCCCCTTGGGTGCGATTGCCTCGTGGGTAGTGTCAGGGTCAGATGTCCCGACACGGAGCGCTCTGCTCGCACAGGTCCAGGGTTGGCTACGCACAGCGGGTGGGACAGGGCCGCCTATCTACAGTTCCTAGCGGACCTGCGCCACATGGCGGCGGGTGCGTTGGGAGTGTCATCACATATGGCTACAGCAGTACCATATGTCGAGGTGGATGGAGAAAACGCTGAGGCGGGGACTTGTATTTACACAACCCCACCCGTTTTCGGGTTTGGTACAGACCCTATTGTCAGGGTCACCAGCAGTGACAGCTCTGGTCGACGAGATCCAATCTCTGTGGACGAAGCAAGCCATCGTCGTGGCGTTTTCCTCCCGGTGTTCTCTGGTGCCTGAGAAATCGGGAAGGGGGGGTGTCAGACCCATGTTGGACCTGTCCCATGGGAAGGTTCAGCATTTTTTGGATCGTCTCCTACCTGTTGAACACTGTCAGGTGGGGGTCTGGTTCTCCTCCATAGACCTGTAGGATGCGTGTTCGCATCCCCGATCTTCCGTCCTAGGGCTTACCTACGCTTCCTTTGCAGGGTTAGCGTATGAGTACCAGGGGCTGCCGTTCGGCTTTTCTCTGGCTCCCCGCATCTTCACCAAGTGCGTGGAGGCCGCACTGGGGCCTCTGCGTCGTCAGGGGTTACGAAGTGTATTCTTCCCTGACGACGTTCTGGTCCTTGGCGGTCAAGGTGGATCGTCAGGTCTCATACCAGGCAGGTTTCCTACCAGCCTGGGGTTGCTGTAGACTGGAAGTAGAGTACTCCTCTTCCCAGTCAACGGGTGGAGTGCTATGGGCATCCCTCTCAGAGCGTGTTGCGACACGCTCGGGAGGTTCCGTCCTAGGACGGTTACGGCGCTGTCCGTGATACGCCTGCTCGGTATGAGGGCATCTGCTCATTCTGTGGTTCCTCTTGGCCTCCTCTTCACCCCAGGAGGAGGTTACGGAGGTGGTTCTTTTCCAGTATGGAAATAGACCCGGTGAGAGGCAAGTGGAAGCGGCTAAGGTTCCCGTGTCAGTACTGGGGGACCTCGCCCCTGGGGAGGGCCTGGGGTCCTCACCAGGGGGGTCTCCATGGGCAGTAGGCTGTCACACGTCACGTTTTTCACCGATGCCTCCCTCGCTGGAGACGCGTGGGGCCAACGCAGTAGGGGGCAGCTGGCAAGCCATGCTGCCCGGTCTGCGCTACGTTCAATGTGTTGGTATTGAAAGCGGTCCTTCTGGTCCTCAAATGGTGTTTGATCAGGATGGACAATACGACGTCAGCGTCGTATATCGACAGACAGGGAGGAGTACGCTCCCCCCGTCTGCACCGGGCGGCGGGCGGCTGGCTATAGGCGTTTTCCATCTGCACGGCCTGAGGGCTCTCCACATCCCCGGCAGGGTGAATGTGGGTACAGGCAGGGCCGCCTCAGGGGGTGTGCGAGCAGTGCGGTCGCACAGGGCCTCGCGGGAAGGGGGGCCTCGCAAAAAAAAAAAAAAAAAAAAAAAAAAAAAAAAAAAAAAATTATTAATTTTTTTTATTATTATTATTTTTTTTTTTTTTTTTTTTTGCGAGGCCCCCCTTCCCGCGAGGCCCTTTTTCATCACAGACCTAAAATCTAGTTTTGCTTATATGCTTATATATTTCACATTAGACACGTTTGTAGAATGTGTCTGACTTGTTCCTGGGTCTGCAGTCCTGCAGCTGCAGACATACTCACTATTGGAGCTCAGCCTCTGGGGTTCTGCAGCAGCATTGGTTTCAACGAAGGGAGTGGTTTTACTTACAGCGTGTGTAGACAGTGTAGTTGCCGGCGTGGCAGCGTGAGTCGGCTGCGTTTGACATTTTCGCGCGTGCAGCTTTTGACTATGCTTAGTTATGCCCAATAGCCAAGACGAAGAAAGAGGTCGGTCATTATCAGTCGGTCGGTCACCAACCAAGGAACGTTGACGAAAGGCCTCTCGCTAGCGGGACAAATGGCCGGAGCCTTTCGGTATAGCCATGTCGGCTAGTAGCTAGCTTAGCTAAATGCTAACTAGCGTTAGCTAACCAGGCGAGGCGAGTGGATGTCTTTTCAAAAGAAGGAGAAGAGAACTTGTGAGCAGATAAATCTGTTAGGCAGCAATACGCCGAAATTACACCGTGGGGCCAAGAAAGTATCCTTCCACGTTGATACTGCGTTATGGTGAGTCAACTTATGATTATGTACCCGCCGTGGATCTGAGTCACCTGACCCTATCTCTCTTTCTCTCTTGGAGCCAAACTGGTCTAGCTAATACTACTAGTAGCTAACTGTGTGAGCTAACTGTTAGCCAGTTAGCTGTTTAGCGTCAGCTGGGAACGTTCGTTTGATGCTATCAGTTAGCCTTGAGAATAGCAGGCCCTTTGACAGAAGATGTAGTCGGGCCTGCACCATGACAAGGCTCTGGCCAGTGGCCATAGCTTCTTTTTGTCCCGCCAGCGAGAGGCCTTTCGTCAACGTGGAGACCTTGCGGCCTTTCGCCCAGCGTTCATCGTGCAGGTAACTTGGATTAATGAAAATGTCATGATGACATTACCCCACTCTTCCTTCCTTCCCCTCCCGAATGTTTTGTTAATAACGATGTTTTTTTCCAGGCAAAACATATGCTACTTCACAACATTTGGAGATACGACATGTGCTGTGTGTGAATGGTCGTTTGTGTAGCCACGTTGTGTGTGTCACGTGGCCTGGTGTCACAGTACCTGGCTAGCCTATTTAGCTGATGTCGGCCATTGGCTCCTTGCTGCTTTGGTTTCTCTGTTGACCCTCTTCTTGTTGGATTTAAGTGTTGATCTTTGTCCTTTTGAATCTCTCATACATGCTATAGTCTCTCTCTAACACACACACACACACATGACAAACACACATGTTCTCTCTCTCTCTCTCTCTCTCTCTTTCTAACACACACAGTCTGCCTATGGCGGCCTTTCTCGATGGCTAGGCTGTGCTCAAGGATCTTCAGTCACAGTGCTCGGGTATTCTGCCACTGTGTACTCTCTGTTTAGGGCCAAATAGCATTTCAATTTCTTTCCAATGTGTCTCTCTCTCTCTCTCTCTCTCTCTGTACACTGTATATTGACTGTAGAACGGGAGCTCTCTCTCGCTCTCTCTTTTGCTATATGTTGACTGTATCATGCCCCGCCTCGGGCAGCGCTATTATTTAAGAATATGTTGACTGTATTAAAAAAAAAAAAAAAAAAAAAAAAAAAAATATATATGTATATATATATAATTTTTTTTTTTTTTTTTTTTTTTAACCTTGGGGGGGGGGGGGCCTCGCGTTAAATCTCGCACAGGGCCTCGCATTTCTCCCAGGCGGCCCTGGGTACAGGTGTAATGTCGCGGGGCGGTCCTCACCCTGACGGGTGGGGATTACGTCCGGACATAGTCAGGCAGGTCTGGGACCGATGCCGTGCTGCCTGGGATTCTTTCCCCCATACATCTGTTAGGTCAGTTGTTGGGGCGGGTACGTTGAGGAGCGCAGGTCCTTGATCCTGATTGCGCCGGACCGGGGCGCAGCTGTGTGGCTCCCGGTCCTGATCCAGCTCTTGGTATCCCGTCATGGCCTGTTCCTTGGTCATCACGGGCCCTCTCTCAAGCGCACGGGTCTCTGTGTTAGTTCCCTGTGCTGGGCCAGCTGCTGATGGTTTGGCTGGTGAGAGGGTGAGTCTGGAGAGGATGGATCCTTCTGTGGTTGGTACCATCCGGAACGCGCATGCTCCCTCCACTATCGCGGGTTACGCGGGTAGGTGGCGTATTTTCCAAGAGTGGTGTAAGGCCACCCTCTTGTGAAGCGTTTCCTGCTTGGCGTTCGACGCCTTAAGCCGGTGAAACGCTCTTTGGCTCCGAGCTGGGATCTTCAATTGGTCCTCGATCGGTTGTCCTTGGCCCCGTTTGAGCCTCTTGTGCAAGCGCTGTTGGAACAGCTGTCGTTCAAGACTGCGTTCTTGCTGGCCATCACCTCCGCTAAATGCGTGGGTGAGCTTTGTGCTCTCTCGGTGCGGCCCGAGTGTCTGTCTATTTGTTCCGATAGCGGTGCCACTCTGCGGCCTAATCCAGCCTTCGTGCCAAAAAATATCCGGAGTTCTTTCCGCTCCAGGGATATTATGGTTCAGGCATTTCATCCGCCTCCTCACGCTAGTGAGTTGGAGGCGGGCCTTCACCTGTCATGTCCAGTCCGGGCTTGGGGATTTACCTCAGCCGTACTCAGGGCCTCAGGGCTACCGATCAGCTCTTTGTCTGTTACGGTGGCTCTCGTGCTGGTAAGGCACTGTCAAAACAGCGCCTGTCCCATTGGTTGTGCGAGGGCATTGCCCTTTGCTACGCGTAGGCCGGGCTGGCTCCCCCTGGGGGCGTCAGGGCGCACTCCACTCGTGGGGTGGCGGCCTCTGCCGCCCTACTGGGTGGGGCCTCGGTGGAGGACATCTGTGCTGCGGCTTCATGGTCCTCACCGGGTCCCTTCGTAAGGTTTTACCTCATGGACATGACCGGGGCGGTCCCAGGCGGTTCTGAGGTCTGGGACCTCTCCTGCTTCCCGTCCTTTGGTGGGGTAGCAGGAGTGTGTGGGTGTGGGCCACAATGTGTTGTGTCACATGTGGTTCCGCCTGTGCTGTGCGTTCAAGAGGTTCTAGTTCCCTCTTGTTCACACTTGGGTGGAGTTGACTGCCGCCCCCCTCTTCATTAGGAAGGATGGGGTGACGGGACTCCCCTCCCCCCTGATGTGGGCTTTCGGGTCCTCAGGGGGTGCATTTGTCTGTCCTCGCGTCTGCTCTGTCCCCATATCTCGATGGCGAAGAGCAGGACGCGATTCGCCAGTACGACTATATAATGATAGGTTATGTATATAACCTAGTTATATGAGTACTGGCTGAGCGTCCTGCTCTTAGCTTGCCCTGAGGTCCCTTGGGGAAACTTTTCTTGGGAAACGGTTTTTTCCGAGGAAGAGCGAGTGGTGACCACGCCTAGTGCTATATAGTACGTCACTAGGGCGGGGCCTGGCAGGTGCTGGGTGTATTGTTTTTTATTCGTTGATGGAGTACACTAGGTACTGGAGATGAGGTATATCTCGATGGCGAAGAGCAGGACGCTCAGCCAGTACTCATATAACTAGGTTATATACATAACATATCGTTAACCTTCTGTATTGTCGCAGTGAAAGGGTTAACTGTTTGGTAGTGCGGCATTCACTTTAGACAATTTAACCACATATGCATCGGGGAAAAATGGGGCTAGTTTTGCATAACTCGCCTGACGATTGCATACCCAAAGTAATTTGCGATTTATTATACTTTATACTTATAGCACATGCATGAGTTTGGTCTCTTTTGAAACATTCTGAGATTTCTTCCACAATAAAGAATAACCACTCTGAGTGCTAATGAAATAGAACTGAACACACTGAAGTAAAAGTTTTGTGTACTCACATTCCTGTTTACTTGTTGCCAGATGCCTGTTTTTTAGTTCCAGCTGAGAGGTAGGAGCTGGAAAACATAACGGTTCCATAGCCTGAAGTCTTATTTAGTACAGGTCCAAAGTTGATAACAATCCCACAGAAAATGAGTGTTTTACAAAGGTTTCTGTAATGTGTGCACCGGCGTTAATTCAGCATGATTATCCAAAATGGTCGTCCGCTTCCATTGATTCCGGGCTCGATTTCCCCGGCTTCTTCGGTGTCTTTCCATTGCGATCAGCCCCGCGTGGGATAGCGTTCGCTCCAGAATTTCATTGGCTACAAAGGTGGTCAATCATTTTCGCCACCAGAGGCGACTGGTCCGTTCAGGACCCCGGCCAAACCAGACGTGGTCACTCGTCCGAATGGCTTGTCATCAAATGACGTTCGTCTGATGTTTCGTCGTGTAACTCGAGACTGGAAGCACGCAATAGGTTGAGTAGGGTGACGACCAAAAGGCGTCAAATTCAACTTTCCAACAATGTATTGGTTGATCGGCCCGGAGCCGGCTGACGAGGGCAATGTGCCGACAGGTTAAACACTTATTTTTTTTGTATTGATCTTTTTCCCCCTCCTTTTTCCTCCGATTTTCTCCCATCCCAATGTTAGTCGTTATGCCAATTCCCAATCCCCTTCCTGGTCGCTGCGCACTCTACCCCCCACAGTCGGTCTGGGAGAGTGGAGGCTATCACGTGCTTCCTCCAACACACGTCTAGCCAATCAACCGCTTCTTTTCACCTGGCAGCGCGGATTCTCACTGAGAGGGTGTAACGTGTGGAAGGATCACACTACCCCCCTTAGATCCTATCCGCGCTGAGCAGGCGCCCCGACCGAATTGCAGGAGTCGCTGTTTACAACGACCCGGACCCACCCCGCCAGCTTTCCCACCCTCTAATACTGACAATTGTATTAGTGTGAACGGCCAGCCAAGCTGGTGACACGCCGGGAGCTGGATTCGAACAGGCGAATCCAACGCAATCTCCGCTACGCCACCTGACCGCCTCAGGTTAAACACTTTTTAACACTACACCATATTTAATCTATTTATTACTAAAAAGATTCGCACGACATCTCTACCTAATTTTTGCATTTTGTTGGATTTTGTACTTTAGTTTTGTATATATTTTGTATGGTGTTTGGTGACTTTGGTCTTTATTCTTTTTTGCTTTTTTTACTGAATGAAGCACAATCTCAGGAGGCTCATACAGAACCAAGCATTTGACTGCATTGTACATGTAGCTTATATGTGACAAATAAAACAACACTTGAAACACACACACGTCCTCCGACTGACTCTGAAGCTGAAGGTAACTGTGATTTATACACACATACACACACACACACACACACACACACACACACACACACACACACACACACACACACACACACACACACACACACACACACACACACACTCACACTTTAGTGACTCAGTAAGTTCGACTGGGGCCACCTGTCCCCTTGCTCTCTCATCTCCGTTACCCTGGCAACCATTGCCTGGAGATTGGAGCAGTGATGTCACCCAGGGTAGGCATGGGGATCCTGCTCTCTTTCTCTCTCTCTCTCTCTCTCTCTCTCTCTCTCTCTCTCTCTCTCTCTCTCTCTCTCTCTCTCTCTCTCTCTCTCTCTCTCTCTCTCTCTCTCTCTCCTCTCTCTGTCTCTCTCTCTTCTGTCTCTGCTGCTCTCTCTCTCTCCTCTCTCTGTCTCAATTCAATTCAATTCAAAAAAGCTTTATTGGCATGAAATTTCACAAATGTTGCCAAAGCACAATTATGACATAAACAGCAAACAACATTATACAATACAACAACAATATCAACAGAACAAGATCAAAGAAATAAAGGAGATGGTGCGGTGAATAAAACATGGTACATATATATATATAGTATATGTGTCCTACTGGTTGTCCCTTTTCTTGTGACATGAATTGACATATTTTGCAGCTAAAACTGCACATTCTTTCTGTTCCCCCAGGAGGAATGGCAATTTCTGCACTTCTGTCATAATTTGGAATTCTGGGGAAATTATTTCAATTTTTGGAAAGAATTCCTCCCTAATATTTCTGTAATTTTCACATTGTGTTAGGAAGTGTAGTTCTGTCTCTATGGCTCCATCATCACAAAGACAGCACAACCTCTCCTCTCTGGGCAGCCAGGTCTCTCTCTCTGTCTCTGCTCTCTCTCTCTCTCTCTCTCTCTCTCTCTCTCTCTCCTCTCTCTCTCCTGTGTCTGCTGCTTCTCTCTCCCTCTCTCTCCTGCTCTCTCTCTCTCTCTCTCCTGCTCTCTCTCTCTCTCTCTCTCTCCTCCTGTCTCTGCTCTCTCTCTCTCAAATCAAATCAAATCAAATTTATTTGTAAGGCCCGACAACACACGTTAATGTCCCCATGGGCATGTCTTCTTTAAACAAGTCAAGAAGAAACATCACAATAAGTCAAGAACAAAACAAGAACACTATAAGGTCCAACAAATTTAAAATAAATGCAAAATCTCTCTCTCTCCTGTCTCTCCTGCTCTCTCTCTCTCCTGTCTCTCCTGTCTCTCTCTCTCCTGTCTCTCCTGCCTCTCTCTCCTGTCTCTCCTGCTCTCTCTCTCCTGTCTCTGCTGCTCTCTCTCTCCTGTCTCTGCTGCTCTCTCTCTCTCTCCTGTCTCTCCTGCTCTCTCTCTCTCTCCTGTCTCTGCTGCTCTCTCTCTCCTGTCTCTCCTGCTCTCTCTCTCTCTCTCTCCTGTCTCTCCTGCTCTCTCTCTCCTGTCTCTGCTGCTCCTCTCCTGTCTCTCCTGCTCTCTCTCTCTCTCTCCTGTCTCTCCTGCTCTCTCTCTCCTGTATCTGCTGCTCTCTCTCTCCTGTCTCTCCTGCTCTCTCTCTCTCCTGTCTCTGCTGCTCTCTCTCTCCTGTCTCTGCTCTCTCTCTCTCTCCTCTCTCCTCTCTCTGTCTCTCTCTCTCTCTCTCCTGTCTCTGTCTCTCTTCTCTCTCCTCTCTCTCTCTCCTGTCTCTGCTGTCTCTCTCCTGTCTCTGTCTCTCCTGCTCCTCTCTCTCTCTCCTCTCTCTGTCTCTCTCTCTTCTGTCTCTGCTGCTCTCTCTCTCTCTCTCTCAGTCTATCTCTCCTGTCTCTGCCTCTCTCTCTCTCCTCTCTCTCTCCTGTGTCTGCTGCTCTCTCTCTCTCTCTCTCCTGCTCTCTCTCTCTCTCTCTCTCCTGCTCTCTCTCTCTCTCTCCTGTCTCTGCTCTCTCTCTCTCTCTCAAACAAATCAAATCAAATTTATTTGTAAGGCCCGACAACACACGTTAATGTCCCCATGGGCATGTCTTCTTTAAACAAGTCAAGAAGAAACATCACAATAAGTCAAGAACAAAACAAGAACACTATAAGGTCCAACAAATTAAAATTAATGCAAACTCTCTCTCTCTCTCCTGTCTCTCCTGCTCTCTCTCTCCTGTCTCTGCTGCTCTCTCTCCTGTCTCTGCTGCTCTCTCTCTCCTGTCTCTCCTGCTCTCTCTCTCTCTCCCTGTCTCTGCTGCTCTCTCTCTCCTGTCTCTCCTTCTCTCCTCTCTCTCTCTCCTGTCTCTCTGCTCTCTCTCTCTCCTTCTCTGCTGCCCTCTCTCTCCTGTCTCTCCTGCTCTCTCTCTCTGTCTCTCCTGCTCTCTCTCTCTCCTGTCTCTGCTGCTCTCTCTCTCCTGTCTCTCCTGCTCTCTCTCTCCTGTCTCTGCTGCTCTCTCTCTCCTGTCTCTGCTCTCTCTCTCTTCTCTCTCTCTCTCTGTCTCTCTCTCTCTCTCTCTGTCTCTGCTCTCTCTCTCTCTCTCTCTCCTGTCTCTGCTGCTTCTCTCCTGTCTCTGTCTCTCCTGCTCTCTCTCTCTCTCCTGTCTCTGCTCTCTCTCTCTCAAATCAAATCAAATCAAATTTATTTGTAAGGCCCGACAACCCACATTAATGTCCCCATGGGCTGTCTCTCCTGCTCTCTCTCTCTCTCTCTCTCTCTCTCTCTCTCTCTCTCTCTCTCTCTCTCTCTCTCTCTCTCTCTCTCTCTCTCTCTCTCTCTCTCTCTCTCTCTCTCTCGTCTCTCTCTCTGCTCTCTCTCTCTCCTGCTCTCTCTCTCTCTCTCTCTCTCTGTCTCTGCTGTTCTCTCTCTCTCTTCTGTCTCTGCTGCTCTCTCGCCTGTCCCAACTTTAATAAACGTGTTTATTGGTTTCACTTCTCTAACCCCAGAACGCTGTATGTTTATTCTGAATAAACGTGCCTCATTTATCAAGCAAAACACATACAGATTTGTACAGAGAGATTTCAGAAGTAATTATAATAATTATAATTATAATAATGTCATTTCATATTGTGCTTGGTGGTTGTTGGTATCCGTGACAATACTGTATTCTGGCCTGGTTTCAGGCAGATACCTGATACTCACATTGGACACACCTGTAGTAAGAAGATGTTCACGCTCACAGTGAGATGATGTTTCAGAGTGAATTGATCCTGATCTCAGCATTAACATGCTGCCAACTGCTGTCTGGCTCTGAATCAGTCTCTCTCTCTCTCTCTCTCTCTCCTCTCTCTCTCTCTCTCTCTCTCTCTCTCTCTCTCTCTCCTCTCTCTCTCTCTCTCTCTCTCTCTCTCTCTCTCTCTCTCTCTCTCTCTCTTTTATTATTTTATTATCGGCCGATATCGGCATTAAAATGTGATATCAGAAAATATCGGTATCGGTTTTAATTTTTTTTTTTTTTTTTTTTACATTTCTAGAACCTTTATTTACCCAGGAAAGCTAGTAAGAACAAATTCTGATTTTATTTATTGTCAAAAGTATGCATAATGTTGTGTTAATTCCACAACAAGATATATGTAATGTTAATTACCTGAAATTATTCAGTTTTTTGGGGGGGAAACCCTGCATATATCGGTATCGGTTGATATCGGTATCGGAAATTAAGAGTTGGACAATATCGGTATATCGGTATCGGTAAAAAGCCAATATCGAGCATCCCTACTTTTTTCCTATTGCTAGGTTTTTTTTTTTTTTTTTTTTATCCACTTTTTCTCCCATTTTCTATATTTTCTCCCATCCCAATTTCGTAACATCCAATTCAACCCTCCCCTGTCACGAACGCTGTTTCTTGCCTCCCACAAGCCGGCTGCAATGTGGACTAAGTCATACATAGCACAAGTCCCCTCCGGTACTTGAGGTAACAGCAGTCGCATCTTTTCACCTGTGCAGCTCGATCTCTCAGTGGCGAGGAGTAACGCGTGGGAGGCTCACGCTGCCCCCGACACTTCCTGATTCTACTGCGCAAGCGCACCAACCGACCTGTAGGAGTCGCTGTCCACACCGCCCGATCCCCACCCATCAGTTTCCCACCCCCTAATACGGCCATGTGTATTAGTACGGACGACCAGCTAAACTGAAAGAAATGTGGAGCGCTGGGCTTGAACAGGCAAGCCCAGCGTCTCCAGATTTTGTGGCGAGCGCCTTGCCCAATACGCCACGTAGCCGCCCTCTATTGCTAGGTTTTTTGTGAGTTTTTCCTTACCTTCGCGTGGGGTATATCTGTCTATTTTGGATTTCCTGGTGTTTTTGTCTTTGTTCTTGATTTATTGTGATGTTTCTTCTTGACTTGTTTAATTAAAGAAGACGTGTCCGGCCCATGGGGACATTAACGTATGTTGTCAGGCCTTAAAGAAGACGTGTCCGGCCCATGGGACATTAACGTGTGTTGTCGGGCCTTAAAGAAGACGTGTCCGGCCCATGGGGACATTAGCGTGTGTTGTCGGGCCTTAAAGAAGATGTGTCCGACC
Organism: Notolepis coatsorum; assembly: GCF_963971535.1. Lineage (NCBI taxonomy): Eukaryota > Metazoa > Chordata > Actinopteri > Aulopiformes > Paralepididae > Notolepis > Notolepis coatsorum. The sequence goes on from NC_140181.1 coordinate 18,164,613, forward strand.
CATGGGGACATTAACGTGTGTTGTCGGGCCTTAAAGAAGACATGTCCGGCCCATGGGGACATTAACGTGTGTTGTCGGGCCTTAAAGAAGACATGTCCGGTCCACGGGGACATTAATGTGTGTTGTCGGGCCTTAAGAAGACATGTCCGGCCCACGGGGACATTAATGTGTGTTGTCGGGCCTTACAAATCCATTTGATTTGATTTGAACAGAACCCACATTAGTCAAGGCCACAAATCAACAACACTTTTCTCTTGAAACGTGATTCAGCTCTCAGTTCAGTTTAGCCACTACAGTCGGTTGATGTTACTAACTCAGACTAGTGGCCAGAACAGGAACAGGGGAGTGTCTTGCGTGAGGGAGCGCAGTGCCCCCTGGGTAATGTAGTTTATTTAGCCAGGATCTGCCAGGCCCTAAATAAACATGACATGCCCCCCTCAAAAAAAGATAACCCCCTCCCCCAAAAGAGGTAAAAATAAGGGAGACCTGTAAGAGTAGCCTACTATTTAAATGTGATTTATTGTGATTTTTACAAGATTTGTTGTTGATATGCACATGATTCTGGAAAAGAAAACAACCCAAAACATGTGATGTGTTTTGAATGTGCAGAAACAATACAGGAGAATAGATATTTGAAAGCAACACAGAATGAGAGCCTCACTGCATTACATTATATTATATTAGTGTCAGAATGAGAGTCCCCCTCACCAAAAGAGGTAAAAAATAAGGGGTCAAAACATGTATATATCCATCTTCCCTGTAACTATATATAACAATACAGGAGAATAGATATTTGAAAGCAACACAGAATGAGAGCCTCACTGCATTACATTACATTATATTACATTTGTTGTGTGAGACATTTTTGTCAGCAGAAGTCTCCACGTGTGCAGTCAACCAAAGTAATTAGCATTCGACATATAAAGAAAGAAAAAGACACAACCACATGGACTGAGTTTCATCTATAGGCTAAGGACCGTTTATTAGTGCGCATGCTCTTTTATATCACAACACCTTGTCTGTTGTACGCATGTACTGTGATGTCATACAGGAGCAGACACATGACTTTGTCCACCAATACAATATGCTCAACACTCCCACTCAAAGACATGTTGATTGCTCTCTCTACAGTGTTACACAAGATCAAAATACACAGCAACACCAACAGAGACACCAGCAGAGCCAAAAAGGGTCAACCATAGTCGGAGAGCGTCTGATGTGGGTATACAGCCCGAAAGTGTAGAAACTGTTGAGGCTAGTCAGACCAAGACAGACGGTACTCAAAAGAACAGGGAGAGAGTGCACCACGCTATCCCACTAGACTAAGGAATCCTCCAGGATACTTAGGGGAGTATCAGTGTAAGGCTGAGTGTAAAGATGAAAACAAAAATGTAGATTACTTCTACAGGGTTGCTTATGGCGTACCTAAATCATACAGGGAGGCTGTGGGTTCTAAGAAGTCCAAAAGGTGGGCTGATGCGATGAAAGAGGAGATGAACTCTTTAACAGAGAATGAGACCTTCAGTCTGACCACACTGCCGAAGGATAAACAAGCAGTGGGGGGTCGTTGGGTATATACAGTAAAAGAAAGCCCAGATGGATATGAGACTTTTAAAGTCAGATATGTACCAAAGGGCTACGGTCAAGTAGAAGGTATCAATTACAAGGAGACTTTTTCACCGACTGCCAATATGACTTCTGTACGAGCAGTGATTCAGGTGGCTGTACAGGGGGATTTTATCCTACACCAAATGGATGTAAAAACCGCTTATCTCCATGCACCAATAGACTGCGCGGTGTACATGGAACAGCCCGAAGGTTTTGAGGTGAAATCAAAAACAGGAGAACACTTGGTGTGTAAACTCAATAAGTCATTGTATGGCTTAAAGCAATCGGGGCGAAACTGGAACAAGTTATTGCATGATCACCTTACAGAGAATGGGTTTGTGCAAAATGATGCTGACCACTGTGTCTACAACAGAGAGTCTGAAAACGAAAGGGTC
>NC_140181.1:18166815-18186815 GCF_963971535.1 Notolepis coatsorum
TAGCAATAGGAAAAAATGCACCACAGGCAGTGTGGAGGAGAGAAACCTTAGAAGGGCCGTTCAAGGGGGGATCTCCCTTCTTAGATGTCTGTGATAGTAGTGTTGCAATAAAACAGGCGAACAGTTGGTAGGCATGCACTCATATGTGTAGTGAAACACAGATAAGTGCATGCGATAGCAACTGAACATTTTGAAAGATTAAAGATAGAGCTGATAGCGATAGCAACTGAACATTTTGAAAGATTAAATATAGAGCTGATAGCGGATCTATTTGAGGCAAAGGGGCGGCGCAGAGAGGGTCGCATCCTCCCGGTCTTCATCACGCGACGTCCAACACTCCGGTCATCACTCCGAGACAGCCACTCACAGGGAGACGGGACAGGCGTTAGACAGTTCGTGTGATTGTGATGGGCGGACATAGCAATAGATACAAGTGGTAAGCATATATGTGAATAGAATAGATATATGTAGTAAGCATATTATGTGAATAGAATAGAAGTACTTCCAGCAATGAACGCAATGTCTAAACCACGTTGACAGACCACGGACAGAAGACGGTAAGAAGCTGATCCATAGCCTCGGTGGTGCACGTAGAACAGTCACTGCAATCTTGGCCAAGACCCAGAGACATCCACCACCTATAGTTATCACATGTTGTTTATAGTTATCATGTGTTGTTTATAGTTATCACATGTTGTTTATAGTTATCACATGTTGTTTATAGTTATCACGTGTTGTTTATAGTTATCATGTGTTGTTTATAGTTATGTGTTGTTTATAGTTATCATGTGTTGTTTATAGTTATCACGTGTCCTCTCATATCTTCACAGATCTGTTTATCTATCATGCATGCACTGATTAGCCAGAGTACATTCATTGATCAAAGAGGATGGATTTATGCCTGATTTTTCTTTTATATATATATTTATGTCTATTTTATGGCCATTGTGTCTACATTACTGCTGTGAAACACTCTGAGCTGTATTCTTATATGAAAAGTGCCATAAAAATAAAGTTTATTATTATTATTATTATTATTATTATTATTATTATTATTATTATTATTATTATTATTATTATTATTATTATTATTATTATCATTATTTACTGCTGTGTCTATGTTAGTATGAAATACTCTATTGATCACGCTGGCCACATTAACTCTCTGTAACTCTGTGTGTGTAACTCTGTGTGTGTGTGTGTGTGTGTGTGTGTGTGTGTGTGTGTGTGTGTGTGTGTGTGTGTGTGTGTGTGTGTGTGTGTGTGTGTGTGTGTGTGTGTGTGTGTGTGTGTGTGTGTGTGTGTGTGTGTGTGTGTGTGTGTGTGTGTGCGTGCGTGCGTGCGTGTGTGTGTGCAGGGTGCGTGAGGGGATGGAGTCTCTGCTGTCAGACCCCCGTGTGTCCCTCCTGACCAATGGGACGATAGAGTTGTCCAACGCCAGTCGAGAGGACAGCGGGAGGTACGGCTGCAGCCTTCAGGACACGGTGGTCAACATCAGCGCTCATCTGGAGGTCCTCAGTGAGTCTGACCCTAACCCGGTCCCTAACCCTGCAGTTAGGACAGTTAGGACAGTTAGGACAGTTAGCCTCTTATCAAGCGGGCAGAAAAGTGGCAATTCTTTAACTTGAACTTGAGGACTGCATACTTTTTTTGCAAACCAAAACAACATACTTTATACTTATAGCACATGCATGAGCCTGGTCTCTTTTGAAAGATGACATTCTGAAGTTGCTAACGTAATAGAGTAACATAGGTCTGAACTTGAGTTGTAGAAAAACTTGTTACTCAAGTTTTTCTGTAGTAGTTAGTAGTCCAGAGGTAGTATTTCCCCAGAAGGTGGTATGGCTTACAAATCCATACGGACACATAGCCTGAAGCCTTATGTAGTACATGTCCAAATTTCATAAAGATCTATTCAGAAATGAGTGATTAGGAGTGATTCTGGTAAACTGTGTACAAAAGAAAAAGTGAGTTTTCTCATAGACTTCAATTCATTCTGCTGTTTTTCTCTTCCTGTTTTCGCTCGTTAGTTTTTTTTGTTCTTTAGATTCATACATCCCCACGTGGTGTTTCATTGGTAAGCCACACTCATTGGCTACAACGATCCACAATAATTTTCGAGATCGGATCTAGATTGACGGAGCTACTGCGCCAAGAGTCAGGAGTGGTATTTTGCGCAATACCGTGTACTTTGCACATGCCTCAAATACCGGCATGTAACCCGAGAACCGCTGAACGGATTTTGTCGGATTTTGTCGCTATCGACAGGCAAAAAATAAGCCTTCAATTCGATATATATATATTGTATTACAAAATATGCACATCCGAGCCACTAGGGGTCGCCAAAGTACCGGTGGGCAAATCGTCCTAAAAACATCCCATATGCGGGTCGGTGCATGCTAAGAGGCTAATTACAACAGTTAGAACAGTTAGAACAGTTAGGACAGTTAGGACCATTTTGTATTAACACTTGATACACTTTGTTACTACAGTGTGTATCATGTTTACCATCATCACTATTACTACTGTCTGATTTAATGCTGCCACTCACTACTGTTCACTACTACTACTGTTATCACTTAGCATTACTACTTTGCACTGTGTTCTATATTCTACAATTCTATTATCTATGTACCTATCCTACCTGTAACCCCCCAAGCTGCTATGACCCTTGAACTCTACTTCCTGACCCCCTCCTGTCTGTGTTCCATCAGACCGGACCGTGATGCTCACGCCCCCACAGCATGTGCGCATGCTCAGAGGACAAAGCGCCCTACTGGACTGTCACTTCTATAAGGACCCCCAGCTCACCAGGCACCAGGTGGTCTGGAGGCGGGACGGCCACAAGATCCAGGAGGCGTCGCCAGACCACAAGTAAACAAACATTATTATTATTATTATTATTATTATTATTATTATTAAAGATCCTTTTATTCAACTCATTGGATGCCAGAGGTCGCTGTGGGCGTATGGCCATGTGTGCCAGCTGTCACGATGGGGTTAGGTAGAATGCAATAATACAGAAAGGGAAAGAATGGAGGAGGCAGAGGCGAGGAGTGAAGCTTGGAGAAGGGTGTTTACTGTAGAATCCAGTGCAATACAGGGAAAATACAGAAACTAAATAACAAACTTCACAATACAAAACAACAAACACTAAGACTTACTAGAGGGAGAACGATGCGACACGACGTGGAGGAACAGGGGGTAACTGGAGGAATGTCGCCACACAGAAGGGAGGACAGACAGAACCCTATATACCCCAACTAATTAACAATTAAGAACACCTGGCCAACACAGAATCACAAACAACCCCTAGACAATAAGCAAAGAACAAATAAACACAACTAAACACAAAGGCAACTCCTAACAACCCAACACAGTGCATGACATCACACCAGGGAAGGGAAAGACAATGACAGCACACACCAGGACACCACATTGATTACACAATTAATTATTGTTAATACAGTGGTCAAGATATTTGTCATTGTAGCGTGCACCAATTGTTTGTGACCACTAGAGGGTGGTAGGGCGCCAATATCAGGCCGAGGGCCAATGTCAGATGTAGGGCATTGCCCAAAGTTAGGTGGAGGGTACTGCCCACTGTCAGGTGGAGAGCACTGCTCAAAGTTACCATCCTGACCCGTCCAACCATGACCGGGCCTAGGATCCTGACAGTACCTCCCCCTCAACGGGGGGCTTCCAGACCACCGAAGACAACGTCCATAGCCAGGCGAGGGAGGAAGCTGGAACCCCGGAGAGGATCCAGGGAGGAGACCCGAAGACCAGGGGCCGGGAGGCCGAGCGAAAACCCCAGGAGGGGCATAGCAGCCAGGGGGGTAGAAAACGGGCGCAGATGCCCGGAGAGGGGGGGTGGGGATGGGAACAGAGGCCCGGGGAGGAGGACTGGACCTGGGAACAGAGGTCCGACGAGGGGGGGTGGGGATGGGCACCGAGACCCGGGGAGGGGGGCAGAACCTGAGAACCGAGGCCCGGCGAGGGGGAGTGGGGACGGGCACCGAGGCCCGACGAGGGGGGGTGGGTACAGGTGTAGAAGCCCGGGAAGGGGAGCTGGACCCTGGAGCAGGATCCCGGGCGAGAGACCCTCCAGCCGCCGGACTCGGGGCCAGTTCAGGAGAGCCGGACCGGAGGTGCGGCGGCGACGACCCCTGGAGCAGGATCCCACGCAGACCACGGTGAAGACCACGGCGAAGACCCCGGCGAGGACCCCGGCGAGGACCAGGACGCTGATCACGGCGCAGAGCTGGACCAGACGGGGAGCCAGGATCCGTCGAAGAGCCGGGAGCCGGCACGGCAGCCGGACCAGGTGGAGAGGCCGGGCAGGGCGTGGAGACCGGATCGGTCGCGGCGGCGAGGCGTGGTGTAGGATCCGGGGATGAGGAGCCAGGACCCAGAGCAGAGGCTGGACTGGGCGTGGAAGCTGGACCAGCTGTGGAGGCCTTACTAGCCATACTAGCCTCGGGGGCTAGGCTAACTGTGGGCCCTGGACTCACTGTGGGAACTGTGCTAGCTGAGAATGCCTGGCTAGCTGCCGAGGCTAAGCTAACAGTCGGGGAGAGCCTAGCAGCTCCTGTCCTAATAGCCCTCCTAGGCCTGCTAGCTGCAGAGACCTGACTAGCTTGGGACATCTGGTCCGTCTCAGCTACCAGGCTCACCCTGAACCTGGAGCCTAGGGTGGCAGTGGGCGTCTGGTTAGCTACTGTAGCGGGGCTAACAGGCGGAGCTAGGTTATCTGGGAGTGGCTGGTTAGCTATTGACACGAAGCTAACGGGCAGAGCTAGGTTAGCTGGGAGTGGCTGGTTAGCTATTGACACGAAGCTAACGGGCGGAGCTAGGTTAGCTGGGAGTGGCTGGTTAGCTATTGACACGAAGCTAACGGGCGGAGCTAGGTTAGCTGGGAGTGGCTGGTTAGCTATTGACACGAAGCTAACGGGCGGAGCTAGGTTAGCTGGGAGTGCCTGGCTAGCTTGGGACATCTGGTCCGTCTCCGGTACTAGGCTCACCCTGAACCTGGAGCCTAGTCTGGCAGTGGAGACTGTGCTAGCTGGAGACATCTGGTCTGTCTCAGATACTAGGCTCACCCTGAACCTGGAGCCTAGTCTGGCAGTGGAGACTGTGCTAGCTGGAAACGGCCGGTTAGCTATTGACACGAAGCTAACGGGCGGAGCTAGGTTAGCTGGGAGTGGCTGGTTAGCCCTTGACACAAGGCTAACCGGCGGAGCTATGTTAGCTGTGGACGTCTGGTTAGCTGTATGAGCGGAGCTAACGGGTAGAGCTGTACCAACTGGGGACGTCTGGCCATCTATAGTGGCGGAGCTAACAGGCGGAGCTGTGCTAACTGGAGACGACCGGTTAGCTATTGGCACGAAGCTAACGGTCGGAGCTATGTTGGCTGTAGACGACAGATCGGCGATGGACATCCGAGCAGCCTCAGCGGCTGTGGGAGGATCTAGGCTGACCGTAAGCCTGAGAACAGTCGGCAGGCTAGCTACCCTAGCCTCCGACTTGTGCTTCTCCATGAGGCCAGCAACATGTTCAGCCATCTCCCACATCGCTGGCTCCAGTGTCGGATTCTCCATGGCGACCTGGTCGATCTCCCGGAGCAGGAACCCCCACTTGGCCGGTGAGTAATGCTTCATGTCAGTCTCACCGGCCATCAGGCTCAGGACGACCCGAATGGTATCGCTTGCCCTTTCTGCTGTATTCATTATTGGTGGCGACATTCTGTCACGATGGGGTTAGGTAGAATGCAATAATACAGAAAGGGAAAGAATGGAGGAGGCAGAGGCGAGGAGTGAAGCTTGGAGAAGGGTGTTTACTGTAGAATCCAGTGCAATACAGGGAAAATACAGAAACTAAATAACAAACTTCACAATACAAAACAACAAACACTAAGACTTACTAGAGGGAGAACGATGCGACACGACGTGGAGGAACAGGGGGTAACTGGAGGAATGTCGCCACACAGAAGGGAGGACAGACAGAACCCTATATACCCCAACTAATTAACAATTAAGAACACCTGGCCAACACAGAATCACAAACAACCCCTAGACAATAAGCAAAGAACAAATAAACACAACTAAACACAAAGGCAACTCCTAACAACCCAACACAGTGCATGACATCACACCAGGGAAGGGAAAGACAATGACAGCACACACCAGGACACCACATTGATTACACAATTAATTATTGTTAATACAGTGGTCAAGATATTTGTCATTGTAGCGTGCACCAATTGTTTGTGACCACTAGAGGGTGGTAGGGCGCCAATATCAGGCCGAGGGCCAATGTCAGATGTAGGGCATTGCCCAAAGTTAGGTGGAGGGTACTGCCCACTGTCAGGTGGAGAGCACTGCTCAAAGTTACCATCCTGACCCGTCCAACCATGACCGGGCCTAGGATCCTGACACCAGCGCTGTAATGGAATGGGGGTACATGCCGGTGTTTGCAGTGCTAAAACTATATTAAATATTATAGCTATGGATCTAATGATATTGTCGATTGTCATTGAGTTTCTTCCGGTCAAGTTGCAAAAAACTGATAATTTTTTCATCAATACATTCCCGTTTTATACTGTGGTGAATATGAGTATAGTTTTAGGGTAATTTTTTGTAATCCCAGAAAATTTAAAATAGATGTCTAAAAATAAAAAAGAACAATCCCCCCACCCCAAAAAAATACTGAAATAATAACTGTAAAAGTATATAATCAAACATACTGTACATACAGAGTTAAGAGCAAGAGTCTCAATAGGGGTTCCAGAGATTGCTATCAGTGGACATGGTGGCAAGTCTAAACTGAGTACTGAGGACAAAGTGTCTCGAGTAGGTGTGTAGAGCTCTGGACACGGGAAGAACAAACAGTAAACAAATATTATTATACATTCAAATATATTATATAATATATTATATGATCGATTTTGATTGATTTGATTGATTATCTTATTTCTATGTCATGCACACACAGTGCCCAACCCTTGTGGTTTTATAAGACACCAACAGACTGTTGCAGTGTTGCATTATTACTAGGGATGCTCGATATTGGCTTTTTTACCGATACCGATATACCGATATTGTCCAACTCTTAATTTCCGATACCGATATCAACCGATATCAACCGATACCGATATATGCAGGGTTCCCCCCCCCCCCAAAAAACGGAATAATTTCAGGTAATTAACATTACATATCTCTTGTTGTGGAAAAACACAACATTATGCATACTTTTGACAATAAATAAAATCTGAATTTGTTCTTACTTGCTTGCCTGGGTAAATAAAGGTTATAGAAATGTAAAAACATCACATTTTAATGCCAATATCGGTAGGCCGATAATATCGGTAGGCCGATAATATCGGACATCCCTAATTATTACATCACAGGTTACAGCTATGAAGCAGAGAATCAAATCAAATCTATCAAAATGTATTTGTAAGGCCCGACAACACATGTTAATGTCCCCATGGGCCGGACACGTCTTCTTTAAACAAGTTAAGAAGAAACATCACAATAAATCAAGAACACAAAAACACCATAAAGTCCAAGACATTTTTAATAAATAAAATAAATGCAACACTCCCAGACATACCCCACGCGAAGGTAGGGAAAGATTCACTAAAACCTAGCAATAGGCAGAGATGTCAGGTGCTCACAGACCCTAACTAACTAACTAACTAACTAACTAACTAACTAACTAACTAACTAACTAACTAACTAACTAACTAACTAACTAACTAACTAACTAACTAACTAACTAACTAACTAACTAACTAACCCTAACCCTAACCCTCAGAGCAGGACTTCACCCGAAAAACCTTTATCAACAATATGTCAGGTTGAAGGTTCAGAGCCCACAAGGTGTCCAGCTCAAGGTGTCTCTCTGCCGTCCAGGTATGCCATCTTTGAGAACGGAACATTGAAAGTGACAGACGTCCAATCAGACGACAACGGGCAGTACTCATGTGAGGTCATCACTGACCTGGACCACATTGCGGCCAGTGGCTCCATCATCGTCGTGGGTGAGTGAGTGAGTGAGTGAGTGGGTGGGTGAGTGAGTGAGTGAGTGGGTGGGTGGGTGGGTGAGTGAGTGAGTGAGTGAGTGAGTGAGTGAGTGAGTGAGTGAGTGAGTGAGTGAGTGAGTGAGTGAGTGAGTGAGTGAGTGGGTGGGTGGGTGGGTGAGTGAGTGAGTGAGTGAGTGAGTGAGTGAGTGAGTGAGTGAGTGAGTGAGTGAGTGAGTGAGTGAGTGAGTGAGTGAGTGAGTGAGTGAAGGAGTGAGTGAAGGAGTGAGTGAGTGAGTGAAGGAGTGAGTGAAGGAGTGAGTGAAGGAGTGAGTGAGTGAGTGAGTGAGTGAGTGAGTGAGTGAGTGAGTGAGTGAGTGAGTGAGTGAGTGAGTGAGTGAGTGAGTGAGTGAGTGAGTGAGTGAGTGAGTGAGTGAGTGAGTGAGTGAGTGAGTGAGTGAGAGTCTAACTTCTTCATGATTGACAGCTCGTCCGGACCCTCCCACCGCTCTGCTTCTGGCCGACGTTCAGGACCGCAGTCTGACTCTCAGCTGGATCCCTGGGAACACACACAACAGCCCCACCATAGGTACCCAGCACACACAACAGCCCCACCATAGGTACCCAACACACACAACAGCCCCACCATAGGTACCCAACACACACAACAGCCCCACCATAGGTACCCAGCACACACAACAGCCCCACCATAGGTACCCAACACACACAACATCCCCACCATAGGTACCCAGCACACACAACAGCCCCACCATAGGTACCCAACACACACAACAGCCCCACCATAGGTACCCAGCACACACAACAGCCCCACCATAGGTACCCAACACACACAACAGCCCCACCATAGGTACCCAACACACACAACAGCCCCACCATAGGTACCCAGCACACACAACAGCCCTACCATAGGTACCCAGCACACACAACAGCCCCACCATAGGTACCCAGCACACACAACAGCCCCACCATAGGTACCCAGCACACACAACAGCCCTACCATAGGTACCCAGCACACACAACAGCCCCACCATAGGTACCCAGCACACACAACAGCCCCACCATAGGTACCCAGCACACACAACAGTCCTACCATAGGTACCCAGCACACACAACAGCCCCACCATAGGTACCCAGCACACACAACAGCCCCACCATAGGTACCCAGCACACACAACAGCCCTACCATAGGTACTCAACACACACAACAGCCCTACCATAGGTACCCAGCACACACAACAGCCCCACCATAGGTACCCAGCACACACAACAGCCCCACCATAGGTACCCAACACACACACAACAGCCCTACCATAGGTACCCAACACACACAACAGCCCTACCATAGGTACCCAGCACACACAACAGCCCCACCATAGGTACCCAGCACACACAACAGCCCTACCATAGGTACCCAGCACACACAACAGCCCTACCATAGGTACCCAACACACACAACAGCCCTACCATAGGTACCCAGCACACACAACAGCCCCACCATAGGTACCCAACACACACACACAACAGCCCTACCATAGGTACCCAACACACACAACAGCCCTACCATAGGTACCCAACACACATACAACAGCCCCACCATAGGTACCCAACACACACACAACAGCCCTACCATAGGTACCCAACACACACACAACAGCCCCACCATAGGTACCCAGCACACACAACAGCCCCACCATAGGTACCCAGCACACACAACAGCCCCACCATAGGTACCCAGCACACACACAACAGCCCTACCATAGGTACTGAACACACACAACAGCCCCACCATAGGTACGCAGCACACACACAACAGCCCTACCATAGGTACTGAACACACACACAACAGCCCTACCATAGGTAACCAGCACACACAACAGCCCTACCATAGGTACTGAACACACACACAACAGCCCTACCATAGGTACTGAACACACACAACAGCCCTACCATAGGTACCCAACACACACAACAGCCCTACCATAGATACCCAACACACACAACAGCCCTACCATAGATACCCAACACACACAACAGCCCTACTATAAGTAACCAGCACACACAACAGCCCTACCATAGGTAACCAGCACACACAACAGCCCTACCATAGGTAACCAGCACACACACACAACAGCCCTACCATAGGTACCCAACAACACACACAACAGCCCTACCATAGGTAACCAGCACACACAACAGCCCTACCATAGGTACCCAACACACACACAACAGCCCTACCATAGGTAACCAGCACACACAACAGCCCTACCATAGGTACCCAACACACACACAACAGCCCTACCATAGGTACTGAACAACACACACAACAGCCCTACCATAGGTAACCAGCACACACAACAGCCCTACCATAGATACCCAACACACACAACAGCCCTACCATAGATACCCAACACACACAACAGCCCTACTATAGGTAACCAGCACACACAACAGCCCTACCATAGGTACCCAACAACACACAACAGCCCTACCATAGGTAACCAACACACAACAACAGCCCTACCATAGGTACCCAACAACACACACAACAGCCCTACCATAGGTACCCAACAACACTCACAACAGCCCTACCATAGGTACCCAACAACACACACAACAGCCCTACCATAGGTACCCAACAACACTCACAACAGCCCTACCATAGGTACCCAACAACACACACAACAGCCCTACCATAGGTACCCAACAACACACACAACAGCCCTACCATAGGTACCCAACACACACACAACAGCCCTACCATAGGTAACCAACACACAACAACAGCTATACCATAGGTACCCAACACACAACAGCCCTACCATAGGTAACCAACACACAACAACAGCCGTACCATAGGTAACCAACACACACACCAGCCCTACCATAGGTACTGAACACACACAACAACAACACACACATACAGAGTACTAAATAATCTTCCCAGCACTTCTTATGTACAGTATTATGTCATCTGAAAGTTATTTAGTATTTAAACTTATTTTGAAAGTGATTTCATCAATATATTTGATAAATGTCCCCTCACTTTCTCTCTCTCTCTCTCTCTCTCTCTCTCTCTCTCTCTCTCTCTCTCTCCTCTCTCTCTCTCTCTCTCTCTCTCTCTCTCTCTCTCTATTTCTCTTTCTTTCTCTCTCTCTCCCTGTCTCTCTCTCCGCCCTCTCCCCCCCTCCTCCCCTCGCTCTCCCCCTCTCCCCCCCCTCCCCCTCCCCTCCCCCCCTCCCCCTCCTCCCCCCTCTCTCTCTCCCACTCTCTCTTTCCCCGCCCTCCCCTCTCTCTCCCCCCCTCTCTTCCCCCACCCCCCCTCTCTCCCCCCCTCCCCCCCTCCCCCCCTCCCCCCCCTCCTCCCCCTCTCTCTCCCCCTCTCTCTCCCCCGCCCTCCCCTCTCTCTCCCCCCTCCTCCCCCCCCTCTCTCTCTCTATCCTCTCTCTCCCTCCCTCCCTCTCTCCTCTCTCTCTCCTCTCTCTCCTCTCTCCCTCCCTCTCTCTCTATCCTCTCTCTCTCCTCTATCCCTCCTCTCTCTCTCCCCCCTCTCTCCCTCTCTCTCCCCCCTCTCTCTCTCCCCCTCCCCCCTCCTCCCCCCCTCTCTCTCTCCCCCCCTCTCCCCCCTCTCTCTCCCCCACCATCCCCTCTCTCTCCCCCCCTCCCCTCCTCCCCCCCTCTCTCTCCCCCTCTCCCCACTCTCCCCCCTCTCTCCCCTCCTCTCCCCCTCTCTCTCCCCCTCCCCCCTCCTCCCCCCCCCCCCCCCCTCAGAGTTCGTAGTGCAGTGGAGAGAGGAGCAGCACTCTGAGGATGAGAGCTGGAGGACGTGGACCAGAGTGACGGGGGACGTGAACCACCTGGAGCTGAGCCTGCAGCCCTTCTGCACCTACCGCTTCCGGGTCGTAGGGGTCAACGAGCTGGGCCCCAGCGAGGCCAGCGAGCCCTCCGCCTCCCAGAGCACGCCCCTGCTGGTGAGGAGGACGTCTAACTAACATTTCAAATGTTTTTACCAATTTATATTTTATTGCAATTAATGTCTGGAATACTGGAAACATTCCTTGTAACGTCTGGTTAACCGTCTAGTGCCGGACTCGAACCCAGACGGTCTGCGCAGCCAATCCACAGAGCCAGGGAGCCTGGTCATCTTCTGGGAGGTGAGTTACTGACACACACATGTACACACACACACACACACACACACACACACACACACACACACACACACACACACACACACACACACACACACACACACACACCATGTACACACACACACACACACACACACACACACACACACACACACACACACACACACACACACACACACCATGTACACACACACACACACACACACAGCATGTACACACACACACCCCTGACCCCTCCTGACCCCCCTGACCCCCTCCTGACCCCCTCCTGACCCCTGACCTCTGTGTACAGGTGATGGACAGGAGCCTCCACAACGGACCAGGCTTCCTGTACAAGGTGTCATGGCAGCCGGCCGGGGGGCGGGGCCAGAACTGGCTCCACGGCGACGCCCAGGCTCCGCCCTTCTCCGTCAACGACACCGGGCCCTACATGCCCTTCGAGATCAAGGTGCAGGCGGTGAACTCGCAGGGAGTGGGACCCAGTCCGGTGGTGGAGATCGGACACTCAGGAGAGGACTGTGAGTGTTGTGATTGATTGATTGATTTTTTTTTTTATCCACTTTTTCTCCCATTTTCTATTTTCTCCCATCCCAATTTCGTATCGTTCAACCCTCCCCCGTCTCGAACGCTGTTTCATGCCTCCCACAAGCCGGCTGTAATGTGGACGTGTAAGCCATACATTGCACGAGTCCCCTCCGGTACTCGAGGTGGCAGCCATCTCATCTTTTCACCTGCGCAGCGTGATCTTTCAGCGTCAGGGGTCTGCGCTTTGGAGGGACGCCGCCCCCATCGCTTCCTGATTCTACTGCGCAGGCGCACCAACCGACCTGTAGGAGTCGCTGTCCACAACGTCCGATCCCCACCCATCAGTTTTCCCACCCTCTAATACTGCCAATTGTATTAGTACGGACGACCAGCCAAACTGAAAACAATATGGAGAGCTGGGCTCGAACCCAGCGTCTCCAGCATTGGTGGTGAGTGCCTTGCCCACTGCACACCTAGCCGCCCTGATTGATTGATTGATTGAAAACTTTAATTAACAGATTGCAGAATGGTACAATACAGTTAAGGGAGGCGGCTAAGTGGCGCAGTGGGCAAGGCGCTCGCCACTAATGCAGGAGATGCTGGGTTCGAGCCCAGCTCTCGGCATTACTACCAGCTTGGCTGGTCGTTCATACTAATACAATTGGCAGTATTAGGGGGTGGGAAGCTGGTTGATTGATTGATTGATTGAAAAATGTTATTAACAGATTGCAGAATGGGTACAGTACAGTACAGCTCAATACATACAATTGTTAAGGGTATGCAGACCAGAGAAAGACTTTCGTCTTGTTTACATCAGGGTCCCCCATTTTCAATTCATCATAACATATATGACATACATGACATACAGAATGAATGAATGAATGAAAACTTTATTTAACAGATTGCAGAATGGGTACAATACAGTACGGCTCAATACATACAATTGTTAAGGGGATGCAGACCTGAGAAAGACGTTTGTCTTGTTTCCATCAGGGTCCCCCATTTTCAATTCTCAATGTATGACATACACAACATACATGACATTTATGGCATAGGGACATATAGGTATTTAGTACTGATACATTTGTGACATAAACGGTATTCCAATATACAGTACTGTTACCCCTAGATCCTGACAGAGTATATACATATGATGGGGAGGGGACTGTACATTAGGGGGGGGTGGGTGGGTGGGAGAGAAATATACATACGGCGGGGAGGGAATATATACATGCGGTGGGGAGGAGACTGTCTATTAGGAGGTGGTGGGGGTTTTGGGCATTTACGGTGGCCAGTTTCGAATTGCAGCCTCCCGTAGGTGCTCTTTAAGAGCGGTTTTGAATGTGGGCAGGGATTCACATTCCTTTACAGCTTTGGGTAGGGCGTTCCACATTGTTGTGGCATAATTGCGAAACGTGTTTAGTCCCTTGTTTGAGCCGAATCTGGGTTTAACATGATTTGTTGAGCTTCCTCTGGTGTAGTGGTTGTGGTATTCACTGACCTTTGGGAAGTATTTTGACATGTACATGGGCACCCCGGTCGTATAGTGTATCTTGTAGACCAGGCCCATTGCAAGTTGCTGTACTCTGTCGTCTACTCTAAGCCATCCTAGGTTGTCAAAGTGGGCAGGGGTGAGGTGGGTTCTGGGGTTCAGGTCAAGTAGTAGTCTGACCAGTTTGTTTTGTGATGTTTGTAATTTTGTTTTAAGCGCCTTTGAGGTGCTTTGGTACCATGAGGTGCACGCATAGTCATAGTACCCTTGAATGAGTGCTCCTGCCAGAGTCTTCAGGGTATTCTTGTTTACCAGAGAGGAGATCCGGTACAGGAATCTAGTTCGTTGGTTGACTTTTTTTATTACATTGGATGCCATTTTGTCACAGGAAAGATTTTCCTCTAGGATGGAACCCAGGTAGGTAATTTCGTCTTTCCTTGTGACAATATTGTCACCCACTGTAACTGAGAAGCCGTCGGTCTTGTTGAGTTTGTTATTTGAACCGAAGAGAATGGACTCTGTTTTGCCCATGTGTAATGATAGTTTGTTATCAGCGAGCCATATGCAGATTTTGCCTAGTTCCGAGCTGAGGGTTTTTTCAACCTGCAACTTGTTCTTGTCAGAGACCAGCAGGGCTGAGTCGTCCGCAAACAGGAACAAGTTGCAGTCACAGGCTGACGACATGTCATTTGCATAAATTAGGAAGAGTAGCGGTCCTAGTATGCTTCCTTGTGGAACACCACAGCTCACTGTGAGGGGGGGGGATAGAGTACCGTTTACCTCTACCATCTGTTCTCTCCCCTCCAGGTAGGATTGCATCCAGCTCACTGATAAGCTATCAAAACCAATTGCTTTTAGCTTGTCCATTAGAATGGAGTGATTGACAGTGTCGATAGATAGATAGATAGATAGATAGATAGATAGATAGATAGATAGATAGATAGATAGATAGATAGATAGATAGATAGATAGATAGATAGATAGATAGATAGATAGATAGATAGATAGATAGATAGATAGATAGATAGATAGATAGATAGATAGATAGATAGATAGATAGATAGATAGATAGATAGATAGATAGATAGATAGATAGACAGTACTGCTACATCTATACATTTATGACATACCAGATTTGCAAATACAGTACTGTTTGTGATACGAAAAGAGTCCAGAAAAGAGAGTATATACATTTGACATAGAAACTATACATTGGAGGAGGTTGGGGTGGGGGGGGAGGTTGGGTAGGAGGAGTTGGTGGGGGACACTGTACAACTGAACAAGCAAAACTGTACATTGGAATATTGACAAGACCATACTAGGTAAATTACTGTACATTGGAGGGAGTTGGGTTAGGACATTTACAGGGGCCAGTTTAGAATTGCAGTCTCCCGTAAGTATTTTTTGAGAGTGTTTTTGAAAGTGGGTAGTGATTCACATTCCTTTACAGCTTTGGGTAGGGCGTTCCACATTGATGTGGCATAATTGCGAAACGTGTTTAGTCCCTTGTTTGAGCCGAATCTGGGTTTAACATGATTCCCCTGGTGGGTGGGGATCGGACATTGTGGACAGCGACTCCTACAGGTCGGTTGGTGCGCCTGCGCAGTAGAATCAGGAAGCGACGAGGGCGGCGTGTCCCTCCCACGCAGACCCCCGCCGATGAGAGATCGCGCTGTGCAGGTGAAAAGATGCGACGGCTGCCTCCTCGTGTACCGGAGGGGACACGTGATGCAAGGCTTCGTCCACATTGCAGCCGGCTTGTGGGAGGCATGGCCTAACAGCGTTCGAGACAGGGGAGGGTAGAATTGGAAAATACGAAATCGGGATGGGAGAAAAATAGAAAATAGGAGAAAAAGTAGATACAAAAAAAAAAGATAACATTTAAAGTTATTGTCATTATATCAAGTTTCACTGTCTCCATCTTCTACCGGTCCCCTCTGTCTCTCTCTCTCTCTCTCTCTCCCCCTCTGTCTCTCTCTCTCTCTCCCCCTCTGTCTCTCTCTCTCTCTCTCTCTCTCTCTCTCTCTCTCTCTCTCTCCCCCCCTCTCTCTCTCTCTCCCCCTCTCTCTCTCTCTCTCTCTCTCTCACTCCCTCTCTCTCCCTCTCTCTCTCTCAGTTCCCCAGGAGGCTCCAGGTGGTGTGTCAGCATCAGTGATCAACAGCACAGTCAGAGTGAAATGGGAGGAAGCCCAGAGGGTCCAAGGAAAGCTACAAGGCTACAGGGTAAATAACCTCAAAGCTACGAGGCTACAGGGTAAATAACCTCAGAGCTACGAGGCTACAGGGTAAATAACCTCAAAGCTACGAGGCTACAGGGTAAATAACCTCAAAGCTACGAGGCTACAGGGTAAATAACCTCAAAGCTACAAGGCTACAGGGTAAATAACCTCAAAGCTACAAGGCTACAGGGTAAATAACCTCAAAGCTACGAGGCTACATGGTAAATAACCTCAAAGCTACGAGGCTACAGGGTAAATAACCTCAAAGCTACGAGGCTACAGGGTAAATAACCTCAAAGCTACAAGGCTACAGGGTAAATAACCTCAAAGCTACGAGGCTACATGGTAAATAACTTCAAAGCTACAAGGCTACATGGTAAATAACCTCAAAGCTACAAGGCTACAGGGTAAATAACCTCAAAGCTACGAGGCTACATGGTAAATAACCTCAAAGCTACGAGGCTACAGGGTAAATAACCTCAAAGCTACGAGGCTACATGGTAAATAACCTCAAAGCTACAAGGCTACAGGGTAAATAACCTCAAAGCTACGAGGCTACAGGGTAAATAACCTCAAAGCTACGAGGCTACAGGGTAAATAGCCTCAAAGCTACAAGGCTACAGAGTAAATAACCTCAAAGCTACAAGGCTACAGGGTAAATAACCTCAAAGCTACGAGGCTACAGGGTAAATAGCCTCAAAGCTACAAGGCTACAGAGTAAATAACCTCAAAGCTACAAGGCTACAGGGTAAATAACCTCAAAGCTACGAGGCTACAGGGTAAATAACCTCAAAGCTACGAGGCTACAGGGTAAATAACCTCAAAGCTACGAGGCTACAGGGTAAATAGCCTCAAAGCTACAAGGCTACAGAGTAAATAACCTCAAAGCTACAAGGCTACAGAGTAAATAACCTCAAAGCTACGAGGCTACAGGGTAAATAGCCTCAAAGCTACAAGGCTACAGAGTAAATAACCTCAAAGCTACGAGGCTACAGGGTAAATAACCTCAAAGCTACAAGGCTACAGGGTAAATAACCTCAAAGCTACGAGGCTACAGGGTAAATAACCTCAAAGCTACGAGGCTACAGGGTAAATAACCTCAAAGCTACGAGGCTACAGGGTAAATAACCTCAAAGCTACAAGGCTACATGGTAAATAACCTCAAAGCTACAAGGCTACAGGGTAAATAACCTCAAAGCTACAAGGCTACAGGGTAAATAACCTCAAAGCTACAAGGCTACAGGGTAAATAACCTCAAAGCTACGAGGCTACAGAGTAAATAACCTCAAAGCTACAAGGCTACAGGGTAAATAACCTCAAAGCTACAAGGCTACAGGGTAAATAACCTCAAAGCTACAAGGCTACAGGGTAAATAACCTCAAAGCTACAAGGCTACAGAGTAAATAACCTCAAAGCTACGAGGTTACATGGTAAATAACCTCAAAGCTACAAGGCTACAGGGTAAATAACCTCAAAGCTACAAGGCTACAGGGTAAATAAAACCTCAAAGCTACAAGGCTACAGGGTAAATAACCTCAAAGCTACGAGGCTACAGGGTAAATAACCTCAAAGCTACAAGGCTACAGGGTAAATAACCTCAAAGCTACAAGGCTACAGGGTAAATAAAACCTCAAAGCTACAAGGCTACAGGGTAAATAACCTCAAAGCTACGAGGCTACAGAGTAAATAACCTCAAAGCTACGAGGTTACATGGTAAATAACCTCAAGCTACGAGGCTACAGGGTAAATAACCTCAAAGCTACAAGGCTACAGAGTAAATAACCTCAAAGCTACAAGGCTACAGAGTAAATAACCTCAAAGCTACGAGGCTACAGGGTAAATAACCTCAAAGCTACGAGGCTACAGGGTAAATAACCTCAAAGCTACAAGGCTACAGAGTAAATAACCTCAAAGCTACAAGGCTACAGGGTAAATAACCTCAAAGCTACGAGGCTACAGGGTAAATAACCTCAAAGCTACAAGGCTACAGGGTAAATAACCTCAAAGCTACAAGGCTACAGGGTAAATAACCTCAAAGCTACAAGGCTACAGGGTAAATAACCTCAAAGCTACAAGACTACAGGGTAAATAACCTCAAAGCTACGAGGCTACAGGGTAAATAACCTCAAAGCTACGAGGCTACAGAGTAAATAACCTCAAAGCTACAAGGCTACACGGTAAATAACCTCAAAGCTACGAGGCTACAGGGTAAATAACGACATACTTTTATATAAACTGAAGGCTATGGGTTTTAACAGTATATCCTTAAGGTGGATGGAGTCTTATCTGAGAGGCAGGAAACAAGTAGTGGAAATGAATGGGACCATATCCTCCTCACTCCAACAGACGTGCGGGGTGCCGCAAGGAAGTATTTTAGGACCACTTTTATTTCTTTTATATATCAATGACATGAAAACTGCATGTGATTGTAAACTGTTTTTATTTGCGGACGATGCTGCACTCATGGTCTCCCATCAGGACAAAAGAGAAGTAGAGAGGTCACTCAGTCTAGAGCTTGTCAAGATCAGTCATTGGCTGGTCGAAAACAGGTTATCCCTACACCTGGGTAAAACCGAAGCTATCCTTTTTGGCTCGGCCATACGACATAAGAGGTCTCCTGGGTTCAAGGTAGTGGTACTGTAGGAGATATCGAGTTAACAGCAAAGGAGGAAGTCACATACTTAGGATGTATTTTGGACAACACCTTATCAGGGGTGAGCATGGCACAAAAGGTGGTCACAAAGATCAATCAGAGAATAAAATTTCTCGGTAGAGTGTCCACCTATATTAACAGGTCAGCAATGGAAGTCCTGGCAGGGGCACTGATCCAATGTCATTATGACTATGCATGCTCCTCCTGGTACACTGGCATCACAGTAGCACTGAAAGGTAGGCTGCAGACAGCTCAGAACAAATTAGTTAGAATGATTTTTTAAAACTCCATCCCAGGACTCACCTTACACAGACACATTTTAACAGCCTCAAATGGCTCAGGGTTGAGGAGAGGGTCTCTCAAATAAAACTCAACATAACACATAGGATACTCGGGAATACTGTCCCTCAGTACCTCAGTGGATATTTTAACATGGTAAGGGATGTACACGGACACGCCACCAGGGGGAGCCCTACAGACATCGTCCCAGTGAGATGCAATAGGAAAATAGGCCAAAACGCATTCCTATATTCAGCAGCAGTACAATGGAATAGCCTACCAATGGAGGTGAAGACCATAAGCCCCTTCTCCACTTTTAAATTAGCTATAAAGAGGTGGATCATAAGTAGCTGGGAGTAGTAAACAAAGGGTTTTAATATGTGTTGTTCCTTTTTTATTCTTTTATTGTCTATAAAATGGAATATTATTGTATGTATTTTTTTGTTTTTATACCACACATCCTGACATACAGACACTACAAACACCCACGTCCACACACCAGTACATAAATCCACTGACACCAATGATGAAGGACCACAATGGAAACAAGCCTATGGCTTTATTGTGTTTTATGAAATCCTATTGGTAAATGGAGAAAATGTATACCTGTTTTCATATTGTGATCCAATGTATATGTGTG
>NC_140181.1:18189315-18190903 GCF_963971535.1 Notolepis coatsorum
ACAGAGGGTTATTTAGTAACACCAGAACCAGGAACGGAACAGGAGCACAGGCTCAACAGGCAGTCAAGTGGACTACTGTAACTGAACAGAACTAAACACAGACACTGGCTAGACTCACTTTGACATATAGACACAATGACACCACGAGGACTTGACCAGGGAACGGTATATAGTATATAGACCTACTGTATATAGACCTACTGTATATAGACCTGCTGTATATAGACCCTACTGTATATAGACCTGCTGTATATAGACCTACTGTATATAGTATATAGACCTACTGTATATAGACCTGCTGTATATAGACCTACTGTATATAGTATATAGACCTACTGTATATAGACCTGCTGTATATAGACCTACTGTATATAGTATATAGACCTACTGTATATAGTATATAGACCTACTGTATATAGACCTGCTGTATATAGACCTACTGTATATAGTATATATACCTACTGTATATAGACCTACTGTATATAGTATATAGACCTACTGTATATAGACCTACTGTATATAGATCTGCTGTATATAGACCTGCTGTATATAGACCTACTGTATATAGTATATAGACCTACTGTATATAGACCTGCTGTATATAGACCTATATAGGCATCGATTAATCGAAATGCATCGATTTTAATGTGTTAGAATCAATGCATCGATTTAATGTTAGAATCGATTATAATAGAAAATTTATCGAAATTATATATTTTTTTTGTGTGTATTGTTTTTATTGTTATTTATTTATAAATATTAATCGAAAATGTATCGAAAATTAGTCCAATCGAATCGAATCGTGGTCAAATGAAGAGATTTCATGACGCATTGAATCGTTGCCTGAATACTAATCGTAATCGAAATGAATCGTTGTGCTGTGGCATCGTTACCCCCCTACTACTGGGCCTATATAGACCTCCTTATCAAACCCTCCTCTTTCTCCCTCTGTTTACATCCTGTCTCTCTGTCCTCAGTCCCGCCCTCCAACATCACCATGGCAGCCGGCGACACGTCCGTCAACTTCAGCTGGGCGTCCGGGGGCCGACACAGGAACCACGGCTTTCACATCCGCTACCTGAAGAAGAGCGGTGAGGGGGGGGGGGGGGGGGCAGCTCACAAATCTTGCTGCTGTGTGCACATTGTTGTATTTCACCCAGTAGGTATGGGAGTTTTGAGTTACTTGCCATGTTTTCAAAGTCTCTTTGGGTGTTTGCAATTTGTGGGAAGTATATGTCTCTGATGTCTTGGTATAGTGGGCAGGTTGAAGGTATATGTCTCTGATGTCTGGTATAGTGGGCAGGTTGAAGTATATGTCTCTGATGTCTTGGTATAGTGGGCAGGTTGAAGTATATGTCTCTGACGTCTTGGTATAGTGGGCAGGTTGAAGTATATGTCTCTGACGTCTTGGTATAGTGGGCAGGTTGAAGTATATGTCTCTGATGTCTTGAGTTATATTGTGGGCAGGTTGAAGTATATGTCTCTGATGTCTTGGTATAGTGGGCAGGTTGAAGTATATGTCTCTGATGTCTTGGTATAGTGGGCAGGTCTGAAGTATATGTCTCTGATGTCTTGTATAGTGGGCAGG